>NW_027255901.1:600000-900000 GCF_043229965.1 Drosophila suzukii | reverse complement strand
CACTTCCTTTTGAACATTTGTGTACCGTAAAGTGTCATCCTTCATGTTGGGTAAGCGTGAGACTTTTTTCCCACAGACTTCTGAATGTCGGTTGGCAGCATCTTCACTCAATGAGTAACTTAAACAAATTTGACAGATCCATTTTTTTGATTTATCTCTCGAAACTTGAGAGGAAACCAAACTAAAAAAAGATAAACACAAAAAAAAAAATTTTCTTTTTAAAGTATGAAAGCAAATAAATATTTTCAAATTTAAAAACAAAAACAAAAACAAGATATTATAATGATATGATAAAACAACTTACTTTGAGAGATTTTTAATCCAAGTATAGTGTGCTTTACATCCTTTCTCCAGTATCAACATATTTATATAATTTCTCCTCACTTCAGGGGAGTAAAATATAGGTCCGAATATAACTCCATCGTCGAATCCGAAAAGTGTAACATTTATATCTTTATTTATTTCCATAAATTTCGATATATCCACAGGCTTAAGTGGAAATTGCAATCCAGTGAAATTTAGTGTGATCCCATTGACTTGAATGAGTTCATCATTTATGTTGACTTTATAGGTTGTGCATCTGTTTGCATTCTTATTTAGATTACTTAATGCTGCGATTAAGCTCCATTTAAAACAATATTCATCATTTGTGTTTTTTACATTTATAATTGCTTTTTTAGCTTCTAAACAAGAGGGTAGTTTTATGTAAGATGACCCTCTTAAAGGTGAATATTGATTAATATTTATCTCCAATCGAATGAGATGAAGCAAAGTCCACCCACTATCCCTATCTTGGAATTCTTCCATCCTCGCCAAAATTTTTTCCATATGTTCCTTATATTCATTTTCTATATTGGAGTAGGCACTAATTGTTGTCATCTTACTTTGAAATGACTTTATTTCAATGCATTCCTTTTCTTCCTTCAAAAGTCCGTACTCTCCAAGAAGTTCAAAAATTTATTTTCACCGATGAATAACTTTCCAACAATGGGTACAAGTAAGGTAGAAAAGCTTCTCCTGCTTCCTCCATAAATTGTGTTGGATAAATTACATCTTTGTTGGTGTTTTCATAGAGGTAGTGAATAATCCTCCCTTGGAATCCAGAACTGATTTTTTTAATCCTTGAATCCACTGGTTCAACAATATTCTTGTTATGTTGCTCCATTCGCAGATGATGAGTCCACGAAATGTTACCCGATAGGGTAATGTTGCACTTTGCACAATACTTGTTCATTTTTTTGTTTTGATTTTATTTTGTTTTTGGAAGTATTGTATTGTTACTTGTACTTTACACTTTGTTATACTTTACTTTAACTGTAAAGTATTTTACGATTTATCAATTTGATAAGTTCACACAACACAAATCTGGGTAGTTCACAATTCACACAACTTTACTTTACAGTTAGTAAAGTATTTTAATTTTTATCAATTTGATAAGTTTACACAAATCGAATTCGGATGGAACGTAAATTAACACGATTTTACTTTATTTTGGAATTACCGGAGGGTTCGCACGACGATTCTAGACGTTTCGCTCAACTCAAATAGTTTTCTAAAACTGAACTACTTTCCACATTTCTCCTTAACACGTACATTTTTTCAAAACTTAGAAGGTAACCGTTTTCTCTTTCTATAAGCACGTGAGAAAAAATTTTTCAAATATGATTAAATAAAAACGTATTTCACTAAATAAACGATCTCATTTGTATTTGTGTATATTCTGTTAGGAACCACAACCACCACCACCATTTTGACCACAAGACCGTAGACAGGTTACACTAACAGATTTCATCTACAACCCTAATTGAATCTACCCTATTAAAACTATCCCTAATTGAATCAACAAAACGCCCACGCATAACAAAACAACCTTTTTGTTAGGAACTACAACCACCACCACCATTTTGACCACAAGACCGTAGACAGGTTACACTAACAGATTTCATCTACAACCCTAATTGAACCTACCCTATTAAAACTATCCCTAATTGAATCAACAAAACGGCCACGCATAACAAAACAACTTCCCCTCCGCCTAAATATAGTTTTACAAATTCATACGCATGACAAAACACCCCTCCAAGACAAAACAAGACATATCAAAACACCCCTCTCACACACTCCTACACACCCCTTTCTAACCTCATTAAGTGACTAATTAGGGTCGCCACCACCACCAACCCCTTTTTCTAATCATGCTAATTAGGGCATTAAAACACCTGCGCGCAACCATGCGTGACTAATTAGGGTCACCCTCACCCCCTTTTTTGACATGATTTATTACCTAGTGAGCCAGCTACTGTATTAACTATCTACTGTGCAGCCCACTCTAAATGTAACTTGGATTATAAAGTAAACAAATTCATAACAATATTTTTTCATAATTTTTCGAAATACGATTGTCATTTATTTATTCAAGAGTTGGGAAAGATTCCCGGTGAAATTTCCGCAATACCAATAAATAAGGAAAACTATATTTCTGTCTCAAAGAAAATAAAAAGTTTAAGTAGAAATAGTTTTGAAATTCGTTTTCTCGATACATATAGATTTATGCCAACAAGTTTAGATACCCTAGCTTCTAATTTAGTTGATGATCAATTGAACACTGTAAAATCGTTTTTCAGTAATAATATAGAATTTCGACTAATGCGTAAGAAGGGTATATTTCCCTATGAATATTTAGATTCCGCTAGTAGACTCGAGAAAACTTCCCTCCCACCAAGGGAAGCATTCTATAGTAATTTAACGGAAAGGGAATGCCCTCAGGAAGATTATGATCAAGCTCTTAAAGTTTGGTCGCATTTCTTATGTTCCACTCTTAAAGATTATTTAGACTTATACTTAAAAACTGATGTATTACTTTTAACCGACATTTTTGAAAACTTCCGAAAAATTTGTATGCAAATTTATTCACTTGACCCAGCTCAATATTTTACGACACCAGGTCTATCTTGGGAGGCAATGTTGAAAACTACAAATATTTAACTTGAATTGCTGACAGATTTAGATATGTGTAGATTTATTTAAAGTAGCATTCCAGGTGGTTTAGTTCAATGTTGTCATAGATATACAAGAGCAAATAACAAATATTTGTCAGATTATAATTCCTCGAAGGAGTCTTCATTTTTAATGTATGTGGATGCGAGCAACTTGTATGATTGGGCAATGTCACAACCTTTACCATATAAAAATTTTAAGTGGATGTCTACCACAGGCATAGACAATTTTGATATTAATAATATTCCAATCGATAGCAAATACGGTTATTTTTTGGAAGTGGACTTCATATATCCATACCGTTTAGATGATCTTCATAATGATCTTCCATTTTGTCCGTCAAATTGTCTGGCCTCAAAAAAGGATAAGGTAAAAAAATTAATTGCTGACCTGGGAAATAAGAAAAATTATGTAATACATTATCGGAATTTGCAACAATGTATACAGAATGGGCTAGTATTGAAAAAGATCCATAAAGGTGTTCAGTTTGTACAAAAGCCTTGGTTAAAGAATTACATTGATCTAAATACTTTACATAGGCAAAATGCAAAAAAATAAATTTGAAAAACTTTAATTTCAAAATCCAATTTTCATAGTGCAACTAAAATAAATGATAATTTCTATGCAATTCAAATGAATAGATTGTCCGTTCTTTTTAATAAGCCAATGTATTTAGGATTTGCAGTATTAGACTTATCGAAATGGAAAATGTATGATTTTCACTATCAATATATTAAGCTAAAGTTTCAGGAAAAGTTACTCTTAAATTATATGGATACTGATTCATTTATCTATACAATAAAAACTGAAGATTTTTATAAAGATATTCGTAATGATCTTGATGCAAGATTTGATACATCGGACTATTCAGATGAAAGTATTTATCTATATAACTTCAAAAGAGTTAACAAAAAAAGTTTAGGGTTTTTTAAAGATGAGCTTAACGGTAAACTCAGTACAGAATTTTTAGGCCTGTGCTCAAAGGTTTATTGTTATAAATAGATCAAGTTGAATCTTCACATAATAAAGCAAAGGGAGTGAGTTCACGAAATCTTACAATTGAAGACTATAAGAACGTTTTATTAACTGGGGCCTCACTATATGGTAATAGAACCATGTTTAGATCAAAAGCACATAAAATAACTACAGTTAAAGTAAATAAAAAAATTCTTTGTGGCAATGATAAAAAAAGAAAACGTAATGTTAATGAAACACAATTTTTAGAGTTAAGTAATGAAGACGATGGTACGACATCAATAAAACATCAGAGATTAATTAAAAAAGATATTTTAGAAAATGTTGAGTGGCTAGAATCAAATTCATTTTGCTTAAGTGAGATGATACAAAATAATTATGTGAACGACAGAGAATCATAAAATAGCCTTAAATTTCAAAAGGAACATATTAAAAAAGAACTATTTTATAAATCAGTTGAATTGGACATGTTTTATTATGATCGAGACTTTGGAAAATATAAATGAAAATGATTTAAGTTTGTAAAAAGTATTTTTTTTATATTTAATTTTAGTTTAAAACATTGTACAAAAATATTAATATTAAACTTAATATAAGATAAGATAAATATATAAATAAAAATAGTGTACAAATAAAAATGAATTAAATAAATCATTTATTATACTAAAAAATGTCTTCCTTGTTTATCCAGCTAGTCTTTGAAAACCCCAGCCACTTAACCAAAACTTTATTTAATTTTCGCCTTACAACTTTTTCAACTAGGTATGTGTGGGGAAATCGTGTTTTTTTTAGGTTTTTCTTTATAGAATCCGCCCTGAATCGGGCTACCATCTAAATCTTCAAGTAAGTATGTTTTAGGGTATGTATTCTTCACCTTTCTAATTTTAAAGATTTCTGTTGTATAGTTTGGTGAATACCCTTTCTCAAAGATATGTTTATATTTACTGATACGAACGTGGTCCCCCTTACGGAATTTACTTGCAACAAATATTTTCAGGTGATTATACGATGTTTGTTAAATTTGTTTTTCATTTGAAGAAAAAACTTTACTTGGACTCATTTTTATTGGTTAATTGTTTATACATATCTAACCACTTATATTTTCCATTGAAACTAAACTCACGCCACATAAATTCTTCAAGAGTTCTATTGAAACGTTCAACTATTGATGCTTTTAGAGTACTGAAGGTTGAATAATGATTTATCCTATAACTTTTTTAAATTTAGAATTAAAGAATTCAGTGCCATCATCAGTTTGCAGGTTTCTTGGTGTTCCATGAAACATCATTTGCATTTTTGGATTTTAATGCCTCACCCCAAGCATATTTCATATATCGGTACATATCGGTACCCATCATTAAATTTTGAAAAGGCATTTCAACCAAATCTGCTTGCCTTGTAATCACTCGTCTTCGTTGAAAGTTTTTTCGAGATGGTCCATGCAACTCATTTACGATTTAATCACATTCTTCTAATAGGCTGAAAAGCGACACCTTCTAACTCAATTGTGGTTCTTTTCGGTAATGATATCGGTTTTGTTACATATTTAAATATATAGTCCTCAATGGTTTTAATCTTTTCCAGAATTTTGGCAAAAATTTGGTCAGCGCTGTCTGCCCTCTTATTATTCAATTCAATTTTATTTTCTAAGCTTGAAATTTTTGTGAGTCGACGATTAACACTTTGAGTTATAATTTTTCTTAAACCTTCTCCCAACTTTCCGAGGATCTCATCAGTATATTGTTTCGTTGCTAGATCATTGTTGTCTAAAGGCCTAGATCCGTTTTTGATACGCTTATTGTGAGCATTTAGATTAGCGTCCTCATCGATGAATAATCCCTCACTAGAATTAACACGTCTTTTCAAATTATCTGATCGTTCCTTATCAACAGAAAAATGTCCAAACTTGTCGACAGACATGATGTTTATAAATGTAAAACATATTTGTCCTTCCTATTTATACCCATTAAAATATAATTCTTTCCTCACGCAATTCCTCTAATATGGAAAAAATTTCGTTATTGTGGCTGGTGTTACCCGCTCCTTTTGATGCTACTAAAATTTCCAGTCGTTCGACTAACTCAGTTACATCACTCCAATATACATAGTTTGGATTTGATTTCTGAAGAGTCATGTAACCAAAACCTGTTTTTGAGCGAAGTGGAGTAGACGTTGTAGGATTGAAATCTTTGTCTATCAACTTTTTAATAATATGGCTATATTTGTATGCTCGTGTACCCTTGATTCTGTTATTAGGTTTAAAGGCTACTCTATGTATATTCGTTTCTAAAATAATTTTTTTATACATTTTCAAGTCTTGATCATCATAGTTTTCAGGTTTACTAAGAAAAATTAGAGAGTACAGACCAGGAGTCAGATCACAACTCATTCCACTAGAAAATGTTATTTTATTATCTTTAATTTTTAATTCTTTATCTCCCAATGTTAATGAATTGTTTGCAATTTTTTAGGTCCATAACCTTTATCCAACACATTTCCTCTGGTCAAATTACTGATATTAAAATCATAATTATAACTAGTGTTATTATCTTCTAGCTCTGCATCCACACCCATATCGGCCTCTCCTGTATACGTTGGTAAAGGTGTTGTCCCTTCTTCTTTACTCTTTTCCGTCTCCTTTTTCTCATCTTCTATATCTTCCTCTATATTCGTTTGTGAAAAGAATTGATTATAGAAATCACTATCATCGAAAGACCTTGGTGGAGTTAAGTTTCGATTAGACTGAAGGTCTTCCTCATTAGTTGTAAAGTAGAAATCGGCAAGCTCTCTCTAATCATCATCGTATTTTTTAATTTGCTTCATTTCACGCTCTACTTTTATACTATCTTTTACATTAGAAATCTTTTGTTTTTTATTTTCCATAACAAGATCATGTAAGGGTTCAGTAATAGGTTTAAAAGTTTCCTCCAATTGTAAATTCGTATGATTTTTGACTTGTTTGAGATCATCGAATTTTCGCTTCAAGGCAAATCTAGCTTTGGTTAACTTTGACAAAATATCCATTGTAGTATATTTTACAAACTTTATAGATGAAAGATTTAAAATTTCCGAAATTCATGTAGTCACTCCTCAGTTACTAAACAAATACTACTTAGGGAACGCCATAATCTGTAGTATTTATATACCATTTCCAAATAAAAAATATTCTATACATTTTCTTCATTATATTTAAAAAAGTGTATTTATTGTTATGTTCTTAAAATCTTAATCTTTTTAAAGATTACTGACTTATTTCTAAATAAAAATCGTCATTACTTTTATAAATATTAAATTTTCCATCAACCATTTCATTGATGATATCATCTTAAAGAGAGGTGTACCTTTCCGGCATGTACAGAATGTGCTTCTCCAACTCGAGAGCAATAGATTCTCCAACCTTTGTTGTTTTGCGCTCCGCCTTGAGGATCGGGAATCTTACATTTTCAGCCATCCTTGTCTTTGATAGCAGTGTCTTTTTATTAAATTTATTGAACTCTTTAACTACAATGTTCATCTGGTTTTCCTGATTCATGATGGTTGTTGAGGTTTTTGGACTTGGTACAGTTGTTCCACGTTGTATTTAGCTGTATTTTGATGTTTACTACCTGTTTAGCAGTTGTTCAGTACTTGTTTCGTAGTTGCATACTACTTGTTTTAGATGGTTAATAGCTGTTATTAGATGGTTATTATCTGTTTAGTAGCTGTTAACTAGTTGTTTACTAGTTGTTAGAAGCTGGTCACCAGCTGTTTTAAGCTGTTATGAGCAGTTATAGTTCTTTTTGTTAAGAATGATCAAAAATTCTTGTCCTCTAGATGACGTTCGATGTGAAGTAAAAACTTAGACTTATACCGGCTTTGACTCCACATCTTCTACGAAAGAATGTAGAAAAGGAAGGCACAGGTGTCCACAGTTGTATGTATCAAAGTCTTGAACTCTATCGTAGTTGTATTGTATTCTATGTCCCAAGTATTTCACAACTTCTCTAGGTGGCTGAAGATTTCCAAAACTATCGAAATAATGTATATTATTTTTATTTTTATTATATGCAACCCAATGTGTACCACTTGATCGTGAATTATCTAGGTTTATAATACCACACTCCCTACTTTTTGGTGCTTCTGGGAGTAGATCTCTCATAAACACCCCTTTTAAAATGTGGGATATATTTCTTAGCAAAATGTATAATGTCAATATTTGATAGTGGTCTATTGGGTAGTTTTTTCGCTTCTTAATTCCTTTCCCCTTACTATAGGGCTTAAGAAAGAAACCATAACCCTTTCTATAGGGCTTGAGATATAATCCTTCTCCTACAGCAACACTTTCAATTTTCCTGCTGTGACGTTTTTTCTCCTCCATATCTTCTTTAGCCATTCTCGCATTGTTAATTGTTTTTGCAATTGCTGCACTACCACTTGCTAAACTACCAAGAGCGCTGAGGGCTGTCAAGATCGGTACGATTGGTAGAAAACCTCCAATTTTGGGTACATTAATTACACGAGGTACTTTAACATTTTTCTTAGAACCCATTGATTGATGAATTGATTTACGTGCAACTTTAATTGCACTCATAATGTCTAATGGTTTTTGTTTTTTTAATGTCTTAGTAGCAACATTAATAACAGTCGAAAGGTTTGTCTTCTTTATTTTATTCTTCAATATCTTTTTCCTTCCTCTCTTTTCCGTTTTATTCAATCCCATACCAAATTTTTTCTTGGCTTTCATTATATTTGTAACAATATTTGCTGCTCTTTCACCAAGACTGCTATCTGGTGCCTTGACACGCGAGCAGGCTTTGTCAATTAATATGGAGTCTGCCCTATGTCGTTCACTCAATGCCTTGTTTTGAGAATATGCAATATCGTGCTCTTTGCAAGCTTCATCCAATGGGTTTATTCCTTGATCACAACGTTTCAACCGTTTCTGTAACTTTGTACCCGGTCCACAAAAATTATATCCCGGAATATGGGCTTCAAACGGTAATGTATTGATTAGCTTATTGACAAGACCACCACCGTGTTTACAATTAAAAATACGGCTGATGCGATTATAAAAACGTTTCCCCATTTTATTGATGTTTAATCATCAAAGATTTCTCATTGAATGAGGTACACTAGGTAAAAAGATGCGTGTAATAAGTCAAAAACAAAAAATTTTAGTTAGAAATATTAACGATGAAAACGAGAAAAATCTACCGCCACGACATAGTGCTCTCTTACCGAACACAATAAGGGCTCTAATTGTTGGGCCTTCGAATTGTGGTAAAACTAATATTATGTTAAGAATCATACATTACATGAGTTTGGCATTAATGTTCCGCCTGGGTATAAAATGACAGTGACACCACATAACCCAATTTATTTACCAATCAACTGTGACGAAATAAGCACACTATCTATACGCATAGTTGATCAAAACGGTCATTTGGTGAATTTACGTGGTGAAAACGTTTCGATTCGCATGCACATTCGGTTAATAGAATGATTATTTATAATAAAAGCCGAAGCTTAAGTCCTCAGCCAAGCATTACTAATTGTAAAGCTATAGAAAGAGGATCGACAGTAAAAAGAAGCTCACTTACTTTGAAAAAGAAACTATTTTTAAAGTCGTTAGGCTTGAAGCTTCGAGTATAATATAAAAGGTGGAAAGTACAACAATGAACGAAATTTTAAATGTTCGAGAAAAGGTTTACTCAGATGAGAGTATTTCGAAGAAAGAGTTTCATACTTATTCATCGTATAATCAAACATTTAAACCAAACGATGAAATTCGAATTACTTTTCAAAATCAAGACTTGTACGTGCTTCCTCACGAAAGTTACCTTAATTTTCAAGAAATTATTAGAAAAGATTCACCGAATGGACCTACAACTGATAATGTTACCACTTTTTTTAAAAATAATTGTATGGCTTACTTTTTGGATGAAATTAAGTACGAAATAAATGGATGTGAGATTGATAAAACACCCTAAAAAATTATATGTCTCTGGATAATCTTCAAAGTCAAAATCTATTAAATTCCGGATGGAGCAGTGGGGACGAAATATCTACGGGACCCCACTTTAACTTTTCTGTACCATTACAAAATTTATTGGGATTTGCTGAGGATTATAAAAAAGTTTTGTTAAATTGTAAACATGAACTAGTGTTGATGCTAACTAAGAATCTTGGTGATGTGTTTGAACAAACCAGAAATGAACAAACTTTTAGTTGAAAATTACGAATATAACCTGGAAAATTCCCCATGTAACTCCGAGCGATTTTGCAAAAATTAAGATGTACGGTATTATTAAAAGTGATGTAAACCTACCAATCGCATTCCGGAGTTGGGATTCATATGTTAACCCGAAATTGGGGTATGGAAGTCAACACAGCTGGAATGTGAAATTGTCGGCTAACCGCGAAAAACCAAGATTTGCCATAATTGGATTTACACTAAATGGAGAACTTATCACAAATAACTTATCAAACTTGAAAGTTCACTTGTATTCTGAGTCATATCCATACAATAATCTAAATGTTGATTTTAGTAAGAATCAGATTGCTCACCTATATGAAATGTATACAAGATTTCAATCTATTTAATACAATCGTGAATCATAACGATTTTTGACCCCAAATGAATTTAAATTGAAGGCCCCTATTATTGTGGTTGATCTTTCATATCAAAACGAATCAGTGAAAACTGGACCTATTGATGTGAGAATTTCAATAGAACTGAAGACACCAATTCATGAAAATACCCAAGCTTACTGTCTTCTCATACATGACTGTTTAGTTGAATATAACCCATTAAACGGACTAGTACAACGAGTTGTTTAACATTTGAAAAATGTTGAAAGATACTGTTTCGATTGATGTTCAAGGTTTCTTTGATAATAATAATAATTCTATTCTAAAAGAAATTGGAATTTTATTCCAAAAAGATCCAAACTTGAATAATAGTTTTTATACCCGTTACTCGTAGAGTAAAAGGGTATACTAGATTCGTCGAAAAGTATGTAACAGGCAGAAGGAAGCGTTTCCGACCCCATAAAGTATATATATTCTTGATCAGGATCACTAGCCGAGTCGATCTAGCCATGTCCGTCTGTCCGTCTGTCCGTCTGTCCGTCTGTCCGTCTGTCCGGATGAACGCTGAGATCTCGGAAACTATGAGAGCTAGGCTATTGAGATTTGGCGTGCAGATTCCTGAGCTTCTTACGCAGCGCAAGTTTGTTTCAGTAGACTGCCACGCCCACTGTAACGCCCACAAACCGCCCAAAACTGTGGCTCCTACAGTTTTGATGCTAGAATAAAAATTTTAACAGAAATGTAATGTTCTCATCAATACCTATCGATTGACCTAAAAAAAAGTTTGCCACGCCCACTTTAACGCCCACAAACCGCGAAAACCTGTGACGCCCACAATTTTTATGCTAGATACAAAATTTTAACTGAAATGTATTCGTCTCGTTATTACCTATCGATTGATTCAAAAAAAAGTTTGCCACGCCCACTTTAACGCCCACAAACCGCAAAAACCTGTGACGCCCACAATTTTCATGCTAGATAAAAAATTTTAACTGAAATGTATTGGTCTCGTCGATACCTATCGATTGATCCAAAAAAAAATTTGCCACGCCCACTCTAACGCCCATAACGCTTAAATCTGTATACCGCCGGTAGGTGGCGCATTTTAATCTCGCTTTGCTGCTTGCATATCTCCATTTAGCTGAGTAACGGGTATCTGATAGTCGAGGTACTCGACTATAGCGTTCCTCCTTGTTTTTTAATAGAACCATATGATTTTACTTTGCTAAATACAAAATCTCGAAAGACTGCAATTTGGTTAACCAATACACATCACAAAATTTTTTGGAACGATGGAGAGAACAGTTTTCCACAAACTCGAAAGTATCTGAGGACAATTACAAGCGGAAAACAAATTATTTGTAAAGGTGTGGAAAAGAAACGATTTCTACAGAAGTTTTTTGGGAGTCGTCAGCTCATTAATATCGAGGAAATGGGCTGTCCGTCATTAAACAGGTTTAAAGGAAACCGGTTTCCCTATTGTGAAACTCACCTTAAGTGCGGGGTTTGTGCTCTAAACAATGCATACATTATTTTGACATTTTTTAAAAGTAGCTCCAAAACAATAAAATAATTGTTATACATCATTTTAAAGTTGAGACTAGACGTGTAAAGACCTACAAGAAAATAAAATTAATTAATTTATTGAACAATTTAAAGGAGAGATAATTGGTCAGCATTTTCAATACTTTCTAAACACAAAAACTATGTTCATGAATCGAGGTGGACATGATCTCAAAACTACGAATTATGGTGAACACTTTACATTTTTTAATCCAGAAATGACGTCGGAAACACGCGCCTGCTTCTTCTATGCAAATCGCCAGAATCAAAGCAGAAAATTAATTTCTATATATAACAAAAATGTTCGCAATACCAAAATAAATGAATAAATGTATTATTATGCTACAAAATAAACTTCTGACTTTTTATTTCGAGTTAAAATTACAGGTACGGAGAATGGAAAATATTTCCTTGTCGTGATTTCAACCCCTATTATGGGAACGTATGTGAGACAAGGACCACTAGAAGCGGTCTCACCTACTGATCTAATATCTTTCCCTTTCTGTACTCGATATTCCTAAGTAACACTCGATATTCCTAAGTTGTAATCGATACCCAGTTGCAACTTGAGTGAAAAGTGGCAACGCACCACCATACTCACTCGCTGCCAGAATCTCGCAAAGGACAGTTCTATAGCACACGTATACTTTGTAAAACCTAAATTAACCAGTCGAATATGAATAAAGCATATCATCATACTATTTAAGTCAGCGTAATCTTTTCTAAAAAGAGGACCCTGCAATTTCTTTGAGATCAACCAGGATATAGCAGATGGAAGCAGTGGAGATACAGCGAGCAAGACATTGGATCTGGTGTGGTCATCGGAGCATGCGTGCAGGATTGTGCAAGCGAAAGGCTGGTGCACAGATCTTGGCAGCAGACGAAAGTTCCAGTTGAGTTTGGAAGTCTTCATTGTATGTGTGACGCTACAAAAGCGGGAAGCGTGGGAAGGAAATACGACGACGAACAAAAGCGACATCATTGAGCGAGTGGCTGAACTTTTGGCGAAGTGTTTCCGGAAAGTTTATTTCAAGTCGTTTGTAAAGTAGTGGGGTAACATTGAAATCAAGCAGTTCTTGAGAGAAAGGGTGGTTAATCTATTTACAATTTGCTTTTGATACTAAAATTTAGAAAACATTGTTTAATCTAAATAATCTACAGGACAAAGTTGTAAAATGGGGAGAAACGAGATCTTGGCATTGCGAATTGAAGAGTTGCGTCGGAAGTTGTCGGAGTTGCAATTGGGTACGACTGGATTGAAAGCGGAATTGCAATAGAGGTTGTTGACCTACTACGGTCTAAACATCGACGGTGAGTCGGAAACGGTGGATAATGGTGAAGATGGTCTATCAGTAACGTCCGCAGAAACCATTATCAATCGGCCAAACGCAGCAGGTTGGCATCAAGGACTAGGAAATAAAAAGCAGGGTAGATCATAGTTCACGTTGAAAGATGTCGAGGGCAGTGTTTCGCAGTTTTCTGGGTCGAGTTCTCCAGATATAAACCAATGGATAGGAGAGTTGGAAGATTGTGCAGCTACAGTTGAGTGGAACCCTTTACAGTTGTTTGTGTATACAAATTAGTTGCTTAGTGGAGCAGCAAAGAAGTTTGTGCGTAGCCAGAGAAATATCAAAGACTGGGCAAGTTTGAAAACGGCTTTGTTGGAGGAGTTTGGAATCAAGTTATCCTCAGCCATTTGTTTGGAGGAAGAAAGTTTGATCGAGTATTTCGTTGAGGGTATCCCAGATGATAGATCAAATAAAGCAATGCTGTATTAGGCCAGAAACCTCAAGGATCTAAAGCTACAAATCGACGCGTATCAAAAATCACGTGGATCATCCAAGCCAGTAAACAAGTACAGTTTACAGGGTAGCAAGGCTGTGCACGACACAAAACAAGATGCGGTAGGTGGATCAGTTAGGAAACGTTTTCGGTGCAGAGACTCGTCGCACATGAAAAAAGACTGTCATGTGAAGGAGAAATGTTTCAAATGCGATCAACCAGGACACCGAGCAGCGCAATGTAAAGCAGAAGTACAGGTCAAAACAGAGGGATCAACGAATGTCGTCCAGGACGATAAAGTCGTTTCACAACCATCGCGTGAGTCCTTTTCTTCGAGCTTGGAATTGAAATTTGTGATTTGTAGGAATTCAGAATTCAAAGGACTTGTGGACACAGGTGCTGAATTGTGTTTGATGCGTAGGTCTGATGGGTCGTCAGAGAGTTTTGGCAGGTATCGGTGAAAGTCAGGAAGCTTCATTACAAAGGTCGTTATCGATGGAATCGACATGTCGGTCGAGTTTCATGTCATACCTGATGATGATATAAAGTTTGACGCAATCTTAAGCACAACAATCTTAAACAGCGTTGACATGATGGTAACCAAGTCTGGCACTATATTTTCGCCAAGAGTTCGAAGTGTTCAGCAAAGACCAACGACAGGTTAGGCACGGCAAAGTACTTGTATGCAGATAATTAGCGAATTCGAAAGTCTGTGCATGATCAGCACGAAAGACTCTAAGACAGTTTCAGCAGTAGATTTGGAGCATTTAAGTCAGGAAGTAGCTTCTGAAGTGGAGTCGTTGATTGATAATTACAAGCCAGAAAGAAATCTCACTTCACCAGTCGAGATGAAGTTCTTGTTGACAGACGAGTTGCCTGTTTTCCAACATCCAAGACGATTAGCTTATTGCGATCAGAAAATTGTCGATGACCAGATTCAAGAATGGCTAGAGGAAGGGATAATCAAGCCTAGTACATCCGAGTTTGCTTCGCCAGTGGTGCTTGTAGATAAGAAGAACGGGAAGAAGCGCTTGTGTTGCGATTACCGAAAGTTAAATGAAAAGATTGTCCGAGATAACTTCCCAACAGCTCAAATGAACTGTGTGATCGAAAAGCTACAAGGTGGACAAGTTTTTACAACTCTAAATTTGACTAATGGTTTCTGTTGGGGCGGTGCGGCTTGATCGCTGAAATAGTTGAAGCCCCAAGATCGCATGGTACGCATAAAAATACGCGGGTACTTTTTTTTTTTTACGCGACGTGCGTAGGTGTTTATTCGTACACTTTGAAACATGAACTCCTTAAGCCTAACTTAACTTAAGCGCTCCAGAGCAGAGCGGAGACTTAGGGGAGAGATGGAGAGGGAGAGCGGACGGCAGTGCGAGCGCGCGAGATATAGAAATCTGGATAAAACTGCCGCTCGACACTGTCTCCTGAAATTAAACGCCCTTTTGGCGTGAACAGTTTCTTATACGTGCCTGTTTCGCCAGAGTCCCAAAAGTATACATCGTTCGTAACTCAGAGTGGTCAGTATGAGTTCCTGTTTGTACCCTTCGGTATAACAAACTCTCCAGCAGTGTTTACCAGGTTTATCATGGCAGTTATGCGTGATTCGATTAAGAACGAGGATGCGGTTGTATACATGGACGATGTTATCATTTAATGCAAGAGTATCGATGAGGGCGTGCAGAAGTTGAAGCGAGTTTTGGAAGTGGCACAAGGAAATGGCTTGCGCATAAATTGGAGTAAATGTCAGGTGTTGAAGCGCAAAGTTAACTTCTTAGGCTATGTCGTTGTAAACAGTACCATCAAGCCAGGTAATGAGAAAACTCAAGCAGTTGCTGATTTTCCGATTCCGCGCGACAAGAAAGGAGTCCAAAGATTCTTAGGATTGACGTCGTACTTCCGTAGGTTTGTGGAAGGATACGCCGTAATTGCTAAACCGTTGTCCGACATGTTGCGCAAGGAGGTGAGGTTCGAGTTTCAAGACCAGCAATTAGGAGGATTTAAAAAGTTTAAAGAAGCGTTGATCAGTGGACCAGTTCTGAAGCTCTATAATCATTCGCTTGACACAGAAATTCATACCGATGCAAGAGAAAGAGATTCCGCTCAGAGTATCTAGATGGGCGATGTACCTACAAGATTTCGACTACGAAATAGAGCACAGGTCAGGTTCGAAGATGAGAACTGTCGATGCGTTGAGTAGGGTGTCATGTTATACGTTGACTGACAGTTTGTTTCATCGTTTGCGGGAAGCACAGCTATTAGCTGATTGGACAAAGGTGTTCAAAAGTGTCGTTGATACCAAAGGCTACGAAGACTTCTACATAGTGAACGAAGTTCTGTTCAAAGATCCTAATAAAGAGTTGCTAGTAGTTCCTTCCCTCATGGAAACCGAGATTATCCAAAACAGTCACAAGCAAGGACATTTCTCATCCAAGAAAGCTAAGGAGTTAATCGAGAAGTCGTATTATATTCCGAAGCTAAAAGAGAAAGTAGCGCGAGTGGTCGATAGCTGCGTAGAGTGCATCATTGTGAATGCGAAGACAAGCCGCTCGTCACATACCATGTAGATCATGTTGGTCCGATGGAGCTAACCAAAAAACGATATAATTACAGCTTCGTGATTGTAGATGCTTTTTCCAAGTACGTGTGGTTGTATCCTACACGAAGCACAGGGGTTGAAGAAGTGGTGACTTGTTTGGAGCGCCATGCTGTTTGTTTCGGAAGTCCGTATAGGATAGTCTCAGATCGTAAAGCTGCATTCACATCCCACCTGTTCAAGGAGTACTGCGATAGGGAGAAAATCCAACATTTGCTGATTGCAACAGGCGTACCAAGGGGAAACGGACAAGTAGAAAGCATGCATAAAATAGTTGTTCCGATGCTCTCCAAACGAAGCCTTGAAAGCCCAGGGTGCTGGTATAAGCATGTAGGTAAGGTACAGCAGATCATAAACAACACTGAGCCAAGGAGTACCAAAGTATCACCATTCAAACTGCTAACAGGATTAGATATGCGTATCTCAGGAGATGTCCAGCTCAAGTCATTGATACATGATTGATTCATTTCGAAGTTAGATGATGAACGTGACAAACTGAGGAAGGAAGCAAGGGAGAACATTCAGAGTATCCAAGCGGAAAACAAGAAAGCTTTTGATGCGAAAAAAAGGTAGAAAGGAAGTTTCAGTTAAACGATTTGGTAGCCATTAAACGCACCCAATATGGTACTGGATTGAAATTGAAAGGAAAGTACCTATTGCCTTATAAATAAGTCAAAGTAGGAAACCATGGACGATACGAAGTTGAAAGGGTAGGAGAAGGTGATGGGCCGTATAAAACATCAACCGTCGCAGAGTACATGAAGGCCTTCGGGACGACTCCTGCGTCAGGAGGGCCGATTGTGGGATGCGATACTGGAGAGACAAGGACCACTAGAAGCGGTCTCACCTACTGATCTAATATCTTTCTCTTTCTGTACTCGATATTCCTAAGTAACACTCGATATTCCTAAGTTGTACTCGATACCCAGTTGCAACTTGAGTGAAAAGTGGCAACGCACCGCCACACTCACCCGCTGCCATATTCTCGTAAAGGGTAGTTCTATAGCACACGGATATTTTGTAAAACCTAAGTTAACCAGTCGAATATGAATAAAGCATATCATTATACTATTTAAGTCAGCGTAATCTTTTCTAAAAAGAGGACCCTGCACGTATTAGAGCTAGCAGTCAGCCATGAGGTCGTTGGCGTGAGGCCCATGATCTGGTCAATGAGCGTGCGCCTTCTGGGTTGTGCATGTGTCCCTTTTTTTGCGGTCAGGTAATTGACAGGTGCACATGTTCGGGTAGCTCCTGTTTGAATCCCTTTTATGACATGTTTATGACCCATTTGTGGAAAGGAGAGAATCTTAGACAATTTACCTGTTAAACGTTCTGGGGCGGAAACAAAAATGTGTATTTGAAAACATTCCACATCTGAGAATCATTAACTTGTGAGATTTATTTTACTGGGGTTCTTTTGATTTCTAAATTAGTTTTACAATCATAGGAAACATTATTCCCCAACATGATCGGACATGTTGCTCTAAGATAACCATCTTTGAGTACTTTGGGTGTGGGCCATTAATAGGCTAATTGTCCCAGAATCCGCGTTGCCATACTACTAGCCAGGATCCGAATTATTCAACTACTCACCTCCAGCTTGATGGCCTCGTCGACCTTTGACCGAATCGCCGCCGTGCAGATGCTCTCATCGCTCACGTTTGTTGTCGGCAAACGAAACGCGGCGGCCAGGGATGCATCGATGGAGCTTGTCGGGGTGCACGGATCGATGAGTGCGGTCTCCCCGTCTGATCCCCGGTCTCGACGATCACCAAAGCAGTCCGGAGGACGTTGACACTATGACGTTGGAGAAGTGCCGCGAGCTACGAAGCTGGTGTCGAAGATGCTGAGCGCGGTGGAGGGGCAAGCGTTTGGCGAGTTGGAGCCGGACTTTTTCCGGGAAACAGGTTCGTGCATGTGGAGCAGCGTTTGATGGTTCCGGTTGCACGTTCTGCACCGGTCACCGCTACGACAGCTCCCAGTGGAGTGCTCGTGTGCGAGACAGTTCGCTCAGTACTTGCTTATAAGAACTGCCCGCAGCCACTTGTTGCGCTTGTGGAGCTCCTTAAGGTACTCATCCTTCCATCGAGTGCGGAAATGTTGATGGACAGACTTTAAGTGCTGCCACCGGTTCAGAATGTACTTGGATTCGCCCTTTACTTCAGGTTCCATTATGGATAGAAGAGGTCCACCGACAAGAAAGTGCCCTGGTGTCAACGCTAAGAGATCAGTTGGATCCTCGGAGATACGAGGGCAGTCCGATAAGTACTTTGCCTCACCGCCCGAAGGCGTCACTATCGCAAGAGAAATTTACTATAGTGTATTCTCGTAGATGACTACTGTCGAAATTTCAGCCGAATCGGACTAGTATTTTTGGAGAAATGGGGAAAGAGCAATATCGCTCTATGATTCGATTCTTGTTTTGGGAAAGGAAATCGCGCATCGAAATCAAAGAGCGCTTGGATGCTGTGTACGGTGACTCTTCTCCTTCGATGGCGACCGTCAAAAATTGGTTTAACGAGTTTCAACGTGGTCGCACGTCGGTTTTTAATGAGCCACGCCCAGGTGCCCCGAAAACGGCTACCACGGAGGATAATGTGACAAAAATCCACGACCTCGTATTGGCAGACCGCCGATTGAAGATACGCGAGCTAGCTGAGACAGTAGGCATGTCAAAAGACCGCGTGGATCATATCCTGCAAGAAATTTTGGGCATGGGAAAGCTGTCGGCGCTTCCATCCTGACAGCGAACCGGCATCGCTGGAGCATCGCTGGGTCAAGTGTATCGAGCTAAAAGGAGATTGTGAGGAGTTGAATAACTCGCCACAAATATAAGCAGCAGCAGCAGCAGCAGATGGCCGGTCGCTTACCAGATACGCGGCGAATTCGCGTAGTAACGGCGCGGCGAGGAGAGGATGGAAAACGAGAGAGTTTGGAGACCAAGGATGGAGAGCGAGAGAGTTTGGAAACCAAGGATGGAGCTCGAGAAAGTTTGGAGACCAAGGATGGAGATCCAGAGAGTTTGGAGACCAAGGGGCGGATAAGGAGAGAGTGGAGACTTGCCGGGCAGAGCAAGAGTGCCATGTGGGGATAACGGGACTCCACCGGACTTTGGACTCTCCCGTAAACTTTGGACCGGGAGAAGAAGTGCCACATCTCGGCAGTGATGCGGCACACAGCCGTGCCACAAGCATCACGGGAATCAGCGGGACGGTAGCAGTGGGCGGAGCATCGATCGGAAGCGGTACGTGAAGGACAAGTGGGTCAACCAGAAGGCATGGACTTTGGACCCGGAGTGGAGAGATCCAGCGGGCCTTGCGCAAAAGGGAAATAACGGTTCCCGGAGGCCCTATATAAGGCCGCAGAGCGCTGGCAGCTGGATCAGTCGATCACGAGGGGTCAAACCTTCAAGATCAGTTAAAGTACCAAGTGAACAGTCAGTCAAGCAAGTAATCTACGAGGGATCAACCAAGCGAGTCGTCGAAAGCAGCGCCGTGGGAAGCATACAAGGAGCAAGATCGCCACTTCGAGACGTTCGGGATTGGGACATCGCGAATCTCCGAATTGAGACACAAGTGGCTGAGTTCCGGAAGGCATCACGCAGCTAAGTCAAGGCGTTTTGTTTTCCAACTTTGTCACGACCACACCCAGGCGAGTCGCCCGGCGGGTCCGTCAGAGACAAGCGAAAAAGGCCTACGACGAAGAACCGTCAGCTTGGGGAGGAAAGTTGTCTGAGACCCAGCGTACCCTGCCCGACCAAGCAGGACCTGGCGTGACGGACGAGCGGTGGATCGATTTGCGGTTTCAAAAGGCGTTCGCCTGGAGAGCCCTGAGATTACCGGCGAAGTTCCCGAACAGCAACCGCTCAACTCCCCGAGTGCCAGAACACCGAGCTACTGGTCAGGAGACAGCGCAGAGGACATCGGCAGCGACGCCAGCAGACTTCTCCGGCAGCTACGTTACTATCGCCCCGCGGAGCTCATTGGGGAGCGCAGGAGCGTTATGGTCGTCAAGCATTAAGGTGAAGCCGGGTGGAACGTTCGTCTGCTCTAGGCGTAAAGCAAAGTGAACTGCTAGGCAGCTTTCTGGCGGTAGCCTTGACTGTCAGCGCGATCTGAGCAAGAACCTAGCGGGACCGCCCGGGACAGAGCAAGGGGACAGGTATTGCCTCGAAAGCAGTGGCCTGGAGAGCAAAGCTTGTTCACCCTAGTATGAGAACGGTGACGCTTCCCTAAGCCCACAAGGCCGAATTCTCTGCGAGTCTAAGGCGCGACAAGCGACCCCGAGGCA
This sequence comes from Drosophila suzukii, assembly GCF_043229965.1. Taxonomy (NCBI): domain Eukaryota; kingdom Metazoa; phylum Arthropoda; class Insecta; order Diptera; family Drosophilidae; genus Drosophila; species Drosophila suzukii. The sequence continues at coordinate 879,221 of NW_027255901.1, read as the reverse complement.
GCGCGTCGGCAAGCGAGCGGAGGCGGCCACTACGAGCGCTCCGAGACACAGGAGCCAGCGGACGTCGAGTCAACACGTCGACAAGACAAGAAGAGGAGCACTAGCAGTCGGCGAAGCCAGAGCAAAGAGATACCAAAGCCAGCCCAGACACACAACCGCTGTACTAATACCACGAGAATAAATCCTACTGTTACCATTTGAACCCATTGTTTTCTCACTTATCTACGGGGCAGTCATGTCATATAAATTTGGTGGGACGAACACACAATCTTTTGAGCTAGCCGCACGAATCTCGTAGCAAGCAGACAACAACATCAGTTCGTTACATCTGGCGCCCAACGTGATTGTCCTAACAGTGAGAACAGCACAATAAAAATGGGAAAGAAGTGGATTTACCGCCTTAAGAAGGAGGACTTCGCCCATGTCGCACAGACGCTTAATGTTGCCCTGGAGGGCAGGCTAGACGACATGAGGAAGGCACTGTCGAAATACTACTCAGAAACAAAGAACGACCCACAACTCTTCGACATCTGGGCCGAGCTGGAAGCAACATTCCACGACAGAGCTGGCCCAAGCATTACGTTAACAAACGCTGAAGGGGACAACCTGGTGGCAAGCCTGAGCATTGACAACATGCAAAAAGAGGCCCACAGGAGAGAGTGAAGCCAAGTTAAGAAAACAGCAGCGCTGACCCCGAGACCAAGCCAGTCGGACTATGCAAAGGTCCTAAACAGGTCCGCGAACGGTCGTTCAGGTTCGATGGGGCGGAAAAACCATTTTAGTTCCTGGAGCAGGTAGAATGGTCCGCCAACCGCTTGGACCTTAATATGATCCCTCGAGCGAAGCCGGAGCTGCTTAAAGGAAGGGCTTTGAAATGGTTCATCGCCAACAACAAGTAATGGAGAGCCTTTGCAGAGTTCATAGAAAGCTTCCACACCTCTTTTCTGCCAAGATTTTTTCATGCAGACGATGGTGAGGCCACTTAACTACTCTACAAAAGAGACGTTAACGGTCAATAAAGAGAACTGCACCCCAAGCTTCAGGATTTTCTTAAGAGCACACAAAGTGTTGGACCTGGATACAGTTATGATCCTAGCCGATGAGTACGAAGAATTTGAAAAGGAACGGGAAGTTTTCGCACAGGAGAACAAGTTCTCAGAGACTAACTCGGCGTCACCAACGCAGGTAACATGCAAAAGATGCGAGGAGACAGATAAGCAGGACACACGGGGAAATGACCAATGGTCCCCACCACACCAAGCCAGACGACAGCAGGCAACACACGAACCACGCGGTGGCCAATTGACCCCACCCCCACAGCAACAGAGACAGCCAAACAAAACTTGTGGAGGCCGCCAAGCAACACAAAGAGGCCACAAGATGCCACCCATATCACACACCCGCAGGAGGCCTGTCGAAAATGCGGTGGGAATGGACACTGGGCTAGAGGAAACCAGCGGCTGTTATTTTGCTGGATATGCGGCAAGGTGGGTGTCAGGGGCGTCGATTGCTGCCAACGATCGAGAAATAGCCACCGATCTCAGCCGCAGAGAGGCGAGCGGGGATCCCACAATGCCACCTCTCCAAACTAACGGGCAAGCTAATCGAGGAGGAGCAGCAGTTGTCCGCAGCTGTGATGATTGGTGGGAACAGCTACAAAACCACAATCGACACCGGAGCAACGGCAAGCTTCGTTAGTGAAGAAATGGCGGAAAATATTGCTGCTCTAGGAAGGATTACAAGGACGAGACGGAAAGTTAGGTTGGCAGACGGAAGGTGCGGCGGAATTAATGCGCAGCTCGAGGTGGAGGTCAAATTCAGCAACAAACAAGTGACCATGAGCCTGTTGATTTTACCCGGAGTAGTGGATCCAATAGTGTTGGGACTGAACTTCCTGAAACAAGTCGGAACCGAGATAAGGTATGCTGGACACGAGATAATAATACCACCCAGGAACCGACACAATGGGTGGCTCGAGGAGAAGCTATCAGTAGCAGTCGTGCAACAAGTAAATGAGTTGGACGATACTACAGCGTTCCTTGAAGCAGAGCTGGCAGACTTCAGCACAATGACGGGAACATCGAATATGGCAGAACACCAGATCAAAACAAGGAAGAACGCTATAGTCGAGTACCTCGACTATCAGATACCCGTTACTCAAAGGGAAATGGAGATATGCAAGCAGCAAAGCGAGATTAAAATGCGCCACCTACCGGCGGTAGACAGATTTAAGCGTTATGGGCGTTAGAGGGGGCGTGGCAAATTTGTTTTTGGATCAATCGATAGGTATTGACGACACCAATACATTTCAGCTACAATATTTTATCTAGCATGCAAATTTTGGGCTTCACAGGTTTTCGCGGTTTGTGGGCGTTTAAGTGGGCGTAGCAAACTTTTTTTTAGGTCAATCGATATGTATTGATGAGAACAATACAGAACAATTCTATCTAGCATCAAAACTGTAGGAGTTACAGATTTGGGCGGTTTGTGGGCGTTAGAGTAGGCGTGGCAGTTTACTGAAACAAACTTGCGCTGCGTAATGACCTCAGGAATCTGTTCTCCAAATCTCAATAGCCTAGCTCTCATAGTTTCCGAGATCTCAGCGTTCATCCGGACAGACAGACGACAGACGGACAGACGGACAGAAGGACAGCCGGACAGACGGACAGACGGACATGGCTAGATCGACTCGGCTAGTGATCCTGATCAAGAATATATATACTTTATGGGGTCGGAAACGCTTCCTTCTGCCTGTTACATACTTTCCGACGAATCTAGTATACCCTTCTACTCTACGAGTAACGGGTATAATTGAGGATGACAAGCCAATCAAGCAGAGATACTACCCCAAGAACCCAAAAATCCAAGGGGAAATCAACGCAAAGGTGGACGAGCTTCTCCAAATGGGGTTCATAGAGCATTCAAAAAATCCATACAGCTCCCCTACCGTGATGGTGAAAAAGAAGACAGGCAAGTGGAGACTGTGTGTCGACTTCAGGCAGATCAACGCGAAGTCAGTGAAGGATGCCTACCCAATGCCCCGCATAAACTACATCCTGGATCAACTAAGGGAAGCGCGGTACATCAGCAGTTTGGACCTGAAGGATGGATACTGGCAGATCCCACTGGAAGAGAGTAGCAGGCAATATACGGCGTTCACGGTAGCAGGCAAAGGTCTGTTTCAGTAAGGGGTAATGCCATTCGGACTTCACTCGGCGTCGGCAACGTTTCAGCGAGTTTTGGTCCAAGTAATTGGCCCCGAGATGTCACCTCACGCATTCGCTTACCAGGATGACATAATAGTGATCGGTCACACGCTGGAAGAACACAAACGAAACCTAAGAGAAGTGTTCCGGCGTCCGATGGAGGCAAACCTGAGGCTGAATCCAGAAAAATGCCAATTCTTTAAGAAGGAACTGCTGTACCTGGGATATCGAGTGACTTGCGAGGGAATAGGATCAGATCCAGAACAGGTAGCCGCCATCGCTGAACTGGAACCGCCATTGACCGTCAAATAGCTCCGGCATTACCAAGGAGTAGCGTCGTGGTACCGCCGATGTACCAGACTTTTCCAAAATTGTCAAACCCCTGAATGACCTGCTGAGCAAAGGCAGTAAGTGGTAGTGGACACCGGAGCACCAGATGGCGAAGGCAAGACTCGTGGCAGATCCGGTGCTAGCATGCCCGGGCTTCAGTAGAACTTTCATCCTGCAAACAAACGCCAGCATCGAAGCAATACTGACCCAGGACACCGAAAAAGGCGAAAGAGTAATCTCCTATTACAGCCGAACACTGAACGGCGCGGAAAAGAACTACTCAACAACAGAGAAGGAGTGCTTGGCGATCGTCTGGGCGATCCGGAAGCTTAGGCCATATCTGGAAGGTTAACACTTTAATTAAGCAACCGACCACATGGCCCTGAAGTGGCTCAATAGCATCGAAAGCCCTTCAGGAAGGATCGCCAGATGGGCCCAGGAGCTACAACAGTACTACTTTCAGATAGCGTACAGAAAGGGTCAGCTAAATGTAGTGGCCGCCGCATTACCAAGACAACCACTACCACAGATGCTACGAGTATTGAAAGAGGCATCGACAACAATAGCTTCAGAAGGGTGCAGCTGGATCAAGGATATGAGCGAAAAGACAAGGACCCAACCGCAGAAGTACCCGGACTATGTTATGGATGGTGAGACACTGTACAGAAATGTTTCCTTACCGAGCAGGCAGTGAAGAAGTCGCGCCATGGAAGATGTGCGTCCCAATGTCGCTACGGAAACAGTGTTGAGGGAAAACCGAGATGCACCCTCTGCGGGACACGTAGGAAGCCGGAGAACAATTGCACGGTTGGCAGCCCGATACTACTGGCCAGGTAAGAAAATGCGAGATTCGCATGCGGTTTAAACCAAATCAGATGCAGGCGGCCTGAAAGATTTTGACCCAAGTGCCGGAGGAACCATGGGACACGGTATGTGCAGACTTCTTTGGACCCCTACCAAGATCTAAGCACGGGAACCAAATGCTGCTGGTCATGATAGACAGATTTTCGAAATTGGCGGAACTGGTGCCCCTGCGCAGTGCGACAGCAGAGTCGCTCAAGAAGGCGTTTAGGGAGCGCATAATCGCAAGGTACGGGGTCCCGAAGGTGGTCATAACGGACAACGGAGTACAGTTTGCTAGCCGCATCTTTCAAAGTTTTCTGGCTGAGATGGGTATCAGACAATAGTTCACCGCACCATACACACCACAAGAGAATCCGACCGAACGAGCAAACAGAACAGTCAAGACCATGATTGCGCAGTTCACAGGGCAGGACCAGAGAAACTGGGACGAGAAGTGGCCGGAGATTATGCTAGCAGTGAACACGATCACATCAGAATCCACCGGCCATACACCGGCGTTTCTAACCCAGGGCAGGGAACCACGTCTACCCAGCAGCCTATATTATAAGGAAACCCTAGGCACTGGACCACCTAGGGAGACCCCTGAGGAAAATGCCAACAAACTAAGGGAGGTATTCGAGATCGTAAGGCGAAATATGAACAAGGCATCCCAGGACCAAGCCAGACACTATAATCTGAGAAGGAGGCAATGGTCACCAGCGGTTGCCGACATAGTGTGGGCCAAGGAACATCACCTGTCCAAAGCGGCTGAAGGATTCGCTGCAAAACTATCCCCGAGGTACGATGGCCCTTACCAGGTTGTAGATTTCGTCTCTCCAGTGATATGCAAAATACGCCACACACAATCGAAGAAAGAAAGGACAGTTCACGTTGGCGAGCTCAAGCAACAACAAAACGAGCAGACAGCAGAAACGTCAGATGTCTAACAACAGGTACGAGGCGACAGGATAAGGCGTTAGGCAGAAGAGAGAGTCATCCATACGCCACACGGAAAGAACAATCAGGATAGCACAAGGACATGGATAAGGATTTCACGTTGATCCAGACTGCGAGGCCACGATTATGCGTCAGGCCTAAGCGAGAGTCAACCACACGCCACGCAGAAAGGTCAACCATTAGGATAGGTCACAAGGACATGGATAAGGATTTCACATTGATCCAGACTGCGAGGCCACAGGATTATGCGTCAGGCCTAAGCGAGAGTCATCCACACGCCACGCAGAAAGGACAGTTACAAGGATAGGTCACAAGGACATGGATAAGGATGGATGGTGATCCCGACCGCAAGGCAACATGATTCAGCGTCGGCGTGCCAGAGTCATCCGCGATTACGCCAGGCGGAAGGGACATTTACAAAACGGTACAAGGATACGGGTAACGTGTAGGGATCCAACCGCAAGGCAACAGAATTCAGCGTCGGGCAGTTGCCAGAGTCATTCGCGATTATGCTAGGCGGAAGGGACACTTACAAAACGGCACAAGGATACGGGTAAAGTGTAGGAAAAGACCCGCAAGGCAACAGGATTCAGCGTAGGGCATTTGCCAGAGTCATCCGTGGTTACGCCAGGCGGGAAGGACACGGACAAGGTCGGCAGCAACAGTAGCAAAAGCACACCATTTCAAACAGGAAGGATACTCCAATAATACCCCAATAACACCCAAAGGACACCCGAAGTAACGGCGCGGCGAGGAGAGGATGGAAAACGAGAGAGTTTGAAGACCAAGGATGGAGAGCGAGAGAGTTTGGAAACCAAGGATGGAGCTCGAGAGAGTTTGGAGACCAAGGATGGAGATCCAGAGAGTTTGGAGACCAAGGGGCGGATAAGGAGAGAGTGGAGACTTGCCGGGCAGAGCAAGAGTGCCATGTGGGGATAACGGGACTCCACCGGACTTTGGACTCTCCCGTGAACTTTGGACCGGGAGAAGAAGTGCCACATCTCGGCAGTAGAGCGGCACACAGGCGTGCCACAAGCATCACGGGAATCATACGGGATGGCAGCAGTGGGCAGAGCATCGGTTGGAAGCGGTACGTGAAGGACAAGTGGGTCAACCAGGAGTCACGGACTTTGGACCCGGAGTGGAGAGATCCAGTGGGCCGTGCGCTGGCAGCTGGCAGAGACAAGCGAAAGAGGCCTACGATGAAGAACCGTCAGCTTGGGAAGGAAAGTTGTCTGAGACCCAGCGTACCTTGCCCGACCAAGCAGGACCTGGCGTGACGGACGAGCTGTGGATCGATTTGCGGTTTCAAGAGGCGTTCGCCTGGAGAGCCCTGCGATTACCGGCGAAGTTCCCGGACAGCAACCGCCAACTCCCCGAGTGCCAGAACACTGAGCTACTGGTCAGGAGACAGCGTAGAGGACATCGGCAGCGACACCAGCAGGCATTTCCGGCAGCCACGTTACCATCGCCGCACGGAGCTCATTGGGGAGCGCAGGAGCGTCGCGGATGTCACGCATTAGGGTGAAGCCGGGTGGAACGTTCGTCTGCGCTAGGCGTTAAGCAAAGTGAACTGCTAGGCAGCTTCCTGGCGGCAGCCTTGACTGTCAGCGCGATTTGAGCAAGAACTAAGCGGGATCGTCCGGGACAAAGCAAAGGGACAGGTATTGCCTCGAAAGGCGTTGGCCTGGAGAGCAAAGCATGTTCACCCTAGTCTGAGAATAAATCCCACTGTTACCATTTTAACCCTTTGTTTTCTCACTGATCTACGGGCAATCACGTCATATAAATTTGGTGGGACGAACACACAATCTTCTGAGCTAGCCGCACGAATCTCGTAGCGAGCAGACAACAAAATCAGTTCGGTACAAGATTATGTTGAGAAATAAATCGCCACTTTTCCAAAATTTTCGTTTTTCTTTTAGAGGCTAAGTACTTATCGGACCACCCTCGTAGGAGATAGCGGTCTGGTATTCAGACAAGCTTCGATTCTCGCTAGGAGGATGGACAGCTCTTCAAAGGTGTACTTCGTGTAGCGGAGGACTTCTAAAAGAAGGTCTTGAAACTCTTGACACCAGCTTCCCATAGGCCGCCCATATGGGGTGCCCCAGGAGGAATGAATTGCCAGGTGAGCTGCTAATGACTATACGCATCGGTCACAGACTCCTCAATGGCTTGCAGGAAGTCTCGGGAAAGCACGGTGGAAGCGCCGACGAAGGTCTTTCCATTGTCGGACTGGACTTTGCGAGGACACCGTCTTCTAGATACGAAACGAGCGAAGGCGGCAAGAAAATTTCCAGTCGTAAAGTCGGGTGTAGGCTCTTGATGGATGGCCTTTGTAGGAATACAAACGAAAACCAGCACATACCCTTTTGTAATGAGACAAGCTCTTCCGGTATAATTTGTTATATCAAACGGGCCGGCGTAGTCCATCCCTGTGTACGTGAACGGACGGGAAAAAGACACTCGCTCTTTCGAAAAACTTCCCTTCATCTGGACTTGCAATCTCTTTTTGTGGATAACGCAGACATTGCAGGAGTTAACCAATGCCTTAACCAAGTTCTTTATACTCGGAACCCAGTATCTGGACCGGGTGAGACGCACTACTAACTGATTACCACCATGTTATGAAATGAGATGCGTAAATTTTACCAGAAGCCGCGAGAGTCCACATTCGTACGGTAGGATTATAGGATGTCGTTCATCATATCGCAAACTGTCGGAGGCCGTTGCGCAGCGGCATGCCCTGATTAGCCCTTTCTTGTCTAGAAAGGGGTTCAGGGAGAGAATCGAACTTGCCGCGGGCTTCTGACTCAAGCAGTGGTGTTATTCAGAAAAATGCCTGCGCTGAGCGTAAATTGGCATGAGCTGTTCCGCGGCGGGAACGTCCTGGGCCTCTAGACGGACCCCGGAAAACGGTGATTGCCTTCGACATCGCTGAACAAATCGATGGTCATACGCGAGGACCCGCAATGCTCTATCTAGTTTGGAAAAACGATCCAGGAAATCTTTTGTCGGCATAGACGCCACATGGGCCTTGACGGCACGCTGGCTGGGCCAAAGATCGCGTGGACGTTGCATCCAAGTGGGTCCATGCCACCAAAGCGGGTTATCCACCAGCTCTTGAGAGGGAACTCCTCGACCAGCCACCTGTGGACTCGGTGATCTTCGTCACCCTGTTGGCAACGAACGTTGTCCAATGGCACGCTGGTTTGGCTAACCATGCTAGCACAATCGTGGAATCGGTCCAACAATGGAGGTCAGCCTCGGAATATTAGCATGAATGGCTTCGGCCATCTCGGACAAAAGGGGGCTCTCCTTTTGTCCGAGATGGCCGAAGCCATCCAGCCTGGGAAGGGACACCGTTTTGACTGGCGTCACACGCGTCTTGGCCGTGAGCCCACCTCTACACACCCATAGGCATCACAGAATCCGTGATGCTCTACGCGGAGCTCTGGACGGTAGAAAACCCATCTCGGAATTTTTACCTGGTCTAGGATCGAATAGGTCTGGAGAAAGCTATTCCACCTTTGGCACAGCTCAGTTGGAAGTTTATCGTCCCAGCCTAGATCCTGAAGCCAAATCTCTTGCATAAAGATTTTGGCACACACAACAAATGGGGCGAGCCAGCCTGCTGGGTCAAACAGCTTGGCAATTTGGGAAAGAACCTGGCGTTTCGTGCGGGAGACTTCCGTTGCTAAAGCTGGTGGGACTAAAAAAAACTCATCGAACGTCGCTTTGCAACGTACGCCGAGAGTTTTGGCTGTGCTTTCAGTGCCGATTTCGAGAAAGTCTATGGTCAGAAGATGATCGCTTTGGATATAAGCTAAGATTTCTTTGTGGTAAGAGGTCCATTTTCTCAATGGAAAGCACGCGGTATCTAGCGCATTTTGTAACTCGCGGAAAATTAGCCTAGCGTCCTCTGCGGAGTCAGCTCCCGTTAATTGCCATCTCTTGCAGGACTCAAATCGCCAGGAATGGCGCGCAATTGACTCCAAAAGTTACCGTCTGTAATTCAAAATCTCAACTGGGCCCCTCGCTATTGCGGAATAAGATGCGTTGAAACGGGGTACACTTTGTATCTACCCATATCTGTCGATACATTTTCTCGATATCGGCACTGTAGCCGTATCGGAAATATCGCCTCTTCAGGATCTGGATGGTTAGATCGGACTGTAAGACTGAGCCAGCATAAATAATATCATTTAAACTGACCCCATTCTCTGAAGGGCTGGAGGTATTGAATAATCTCCGGTTTCTAGAGTGACGTAAGACGGATTTCACGTTTTCAGGACCACGAAACGGAAGGCTTACGACATACCTCTTGTCATCGTCTCTCGTATTCGTCCGGAGAAAATTTTGCTAACAGGTCACTGGCAGATCCTCCACCTCCCAAAATGTGGTGAGTAGTTTATCCAGGGATGTGTCAAACGTGTGGGAAATTCGCGTGGAAAAGGCGGAAATCTGATTTTGTCTTGAAGCATGCACGGGTCCTGTTAGGATCCACCCGAATATGGTTTCTTGACCGAGGAGGGAGCCATAAATGTTCGGCCGGGTGCCGCTTGGGAGAAAGGATGGCAGAACATCGGCCCCGACCAGAATATCTATCTGTGCGCTCTCATGAAACTTTGGATCCGCTAGTAGCAGCTCGGAAGAGCATAGGCAGTCGTGTTTATGTGCAGACTAAGGCTGTTCGGAGAACGGATGGTAAGCTGACAAAGCTTTTTGAATTCAGCGGATACTGCCTGCTTTAAGGGCTCGCTAAGAAATAAAAGTTGCCATCGATCCTTAAGCTGAAGGCCTCGTGCGAAGCAGTTCAGAGACAGGTTCTTTATCTTTATATATACCGACCGCTCGTCGACCGTCATCTGGTTTTCCTTCTTACAAAGGTCACATCCTTTTGGCTTGGGTGCTGCCCTTGTCTCGTAAGAATTTGTTCTTCGAGACGGTGCACTAGAGGCGAATGCTTTCGGCTGAGATTGATGGCTTCTAAGGTCCGGTGACGTAAGTAATGCGTTGAGCTCCTGCCACATCGGAATCTCGGCCTTATTGTGCAGGGTAGGAACAGCTTAAACTAGCTTGGGCTATCATTTCCGCGATCTGAGCCCCACATATCTTGTAAACGAAATAGCAGTAGCCGTATTAAGCTTTGAGAATTGGCAAACTATCAGCTGCACTGTCTCCGGCTTCTGCTATGCCTTGATGCGGTCCCAAACCGCGCGAATTTGTTCGCGGCGAATGTTAAGCATGTACAGAGTAAGAGGGATCGGCGAAGGAGTGTTTGTTTGGGATTCAAATTCACTTAGCCGATCTGAGACCTCAATAAATTTGCTTAGAGCAATTTGGGAAGCTGTTAGTGCCATTTTGAGGTTTGCACGGGGGACCCTTTTTCGGGGCGACGAGGACTTAGCGAAAGTTCAATTTTCACGTCGGTTGGTGTAATTTTTATTTTATTATTTTTAACCGGATGGCCGACGAAAAACTTTAATTAGTGGGAACGGGATGGTGGAATTAAAATTATATGTTAATGTATGTAGGTATGTGTGTATGTAGATGTGGATATGTATGTATGTGGATATGGATACGTATGTAGATATTTGTAAGTAAGTTATCCAGCTCATGATCCCAGCCTCTTTACCCAATTTATAAACAAACTCTTCATATACACTTCTTAGCTGAGAACGCCTTCCAGCTCGAGCGCCCAGCCGCCTTACCCAAGTCGTAAACAATTTCTTATAAACAATTTTTAGCTGGGATCCCCTTACTCAGCGTTCCCACAGAATCCCAATTAGCTCCCCCATTTCAATTGAAGTTCATTGTTAAGATTCAATTGCGCCGCAGTCCTCCTAACATAAACTAAGCTGGGTCCAGCTAATGTAAGCACAAGCATCCGGTCAACACCGGGCAAGCCCCAAAACTGCAGCGTAATCCGTTTTGCAATCGAGCAAATAATTTGATTATCCGATTTCCCCACTCTCTTTAGTCCAACCCTTGTCCAACTCTTACTGAGTTCCGCAATTCTTTTAAACCGAGGTTTGTTTATCAAATAATCGGCCCTTGACCAGGCAGTCCGTTTTTGCATCCGAGAAGATCAGTTCAATAGAAAATGTTGTGAACAGTAGAATAAAAGTCGGTATTAAGGAAAAGTTGTAAAATTGTATCCTAGTGAATAAAAAGTAAAAATAAATTTTCTTAAATTATTCGCAAGTGAAATAATTAATTGGCGCCCAACGTGGGGCACGCTTAAATTATTCTAATTTAAAGTAAAAAGGAACTTGCGTGGTCAAATAAAAACCTAACCAACCGACGAAAAGTTCGTGTTAAAAACAAAGGAGGAAATTAATAAATGAAATAATCCCCTTTGCTTACAACAATTCGCCAATTAATAATCGGCAGAATAAACCTACTGTTCAACAAAAAAACTAAACGGTCTCAAATAAAATAATTCACAAAATTAAACTTAAATTGTAAAACTGTGAAAGTTAAAGTTGATACAAAAAATATCAACTGAGAAACAAAATCCAAATACAATTACAAATCTAGAAAATACAAATTCATCCAGAAGGAAGCTGAGGGCCATCCCTCGCTAAACAGTGACGATCAGAAAACAAACCGAAAGAAGAGCTGAGGGCAATCCCTCGCTAAAAATTAACAACCAACAAAAATAAATTGAGGGAAGAGCTGAGGGCCATCCCTCGCTAAAACAACGAAGAAGGACGACATTCCAACAAATTTAACCCTCGACGACGACGCAGAAGAACTTTCCTTCCCAAATATTTCTTGCGACGAAATATTTAAAGGTAATTCGACATATGCAAAAAAAGCAAGATCGCAAATTCGCGTTTACGACCGTCGTTGCGAAATAGTGCCATAAGTCCTTTATATGTACAAATTTTATGAAATGCAACGAATTCAAAGTTCTATTTCCATTGCCCTACGAAAAAAAACAGAAGCAGTAACTGCTGCAAATGTGAGGGATAACTCATTTCTTGACAGTCTTGTACAACATGACGATGGATTTCACATTCTAAAAGGCCTTCGCTCAGCTCCAACACACTGGGAGGCAGAAAAAAAAGAAAGTTATAGCCATGATAAGACAATTTGGGTTGCCTTCATTCTTCATAACCCTCTCTGCTGCTGATCTCTATCTCTTTTATTGGATAGCAAAGACATTACTGAGGAAGAGGCAGCAGCTCTTTCTAGCGCCGAAAATGCTAGATTAATTCGATCTGACCCAGTAACGTGCTCCCGGTACTTCGACTACAGGTTCCGGCAATTAATGAAATTATTTAAAAGCTCCGAGATATTTGGTAAGTTAAGACTCGTCCATTATTATTGGAGGATCGAGCTCCAGCACAGAGGATCGCCGCACTCATGGCATGCATTGGTTTTCTGGTGCCCCAAAGCTAGCAAGACCCGATAACGCCGAAGAGGTCACCCGCTTTATTGATCGTTTCATTACTACCAGCGGGGACGATCCTGAAGTGCGTGAAATAATTCAATATCAGCGCCATAAGCACAGCGCTTCATGTTTAAGGGAACTGCGAGGACATCAATTCTGCCGTTTTTATATGCCATACCCACCAATGCCTGAAACCCTGGTTTTGTATCCATTTGAAGAAAGCGAATCCAACGTTGAAGAATATAAAGAAATATTTAAAAAAAAAAAAAGAGCTTCTTAAGTCTGTTTCCGAAGAAGAATCGGCCATGTTTAATAATTTTGAATATTTTCTCAGCCATCTTTAAATTTTATATGAGAAGCACAAGTTCGCCATTCGGTCTAGCTTAAAAAAGCCCCAAGTATTTCTTCGTCGCCAATTTTCTGATAGGTTGCTAAATGCTTATAATAGAAATATTTTAGGCTTGCATAGAGCAAACATGGATATTCAATTGATTCTAGATGCTTACGCCAGTTGTAGTTATATAATTAACCACATAAATAATTCCAACCGTGGCGTATCGCAACGGCTTCGAGAAGCAATGAATGGAAGTGTTTCCGTCAAAAGAAAATTGCAGCATTTAGGGAGCAAGTTTATTAACGCTACAGAAATGTCTGCCCAAGAAGCTGCTTACAACATTTTAGGTTTACACTTGTCTGAGGCTAGTGAAGGGAATGTTTTTTGTTAACACTTGCCATCCAGATAAAAGGGTCCGGATAGTCCGATCTAACAGAGTATTAGAACTGCTTCCCGCAAACTCACCAGATATTTTGTGAGGAGTTGAATAACTCCCCACAAATAGAAGCAGCAGCAGATGGCCGGCCGCTTACCAGATACGCGGCGAATTCGCGTAGTAACGGCGCGGCGAGGAGAGTTTGGAGACTTGGATGGAGAACGAGAGAGTTTGGAGACCAAGGATGGAGAGTAAGAGAGTTTGGAGACCAAGGATGGAGATCGAGAGAGTTTGAAGACCAAGGACGGAGAGCGAGAGAGTTTGGAGACCAAGCATGGAGATCGAGAGAGAATGGAAACTTCACGGCCAAGGCAAGAGTACCGTGTGCAAAAACAGGATAACGGAACTCCACCGGACTTTGGACTCTCCCGTGAACTTTGGACTGGGACGAGAAGTGCCACATCTCGGCAGTGGATCGGGACACAGGCGTGCCGCAAGCATGACGGGAATCAGCGGGACTGCAGCAGTGGGCGGAGCATCGATTGGAAGCGGTACGTGAAGGACAAGTGGGTCAACCAGGAGGCACGGACTTTGGACCCATAGTGGAGAGATCCAGCGGGCCGTGCGCAAAAGGGAAATAACGGTTCCCGGAGGCCCTATATAAGCCCGCAGAGCGCTGACACCTGGATCAGTCGATCACGAGGAGTCAAACCTTCAAGATCAGGTAAAGTTCCAAGTAAACGGTCAGTCAAGCAAGTAATCTACGAGGGAGCTACAACCAAGGGAGTCGTCGGAAGCAGCGCCGTGGGGAGCACACAAGGAGCAAGATCGCCACGCCGAGACGTTCGGGACTGGGACATCAGGAATCTCCGAATTGAGACACAAGTGGCTGAGTTCTGGAAGGCATCACGCGGCTAAGTCAAGGCGTTTGTTTTCAAACATTGTCACGACCACACCCAGGCGAGTCGCCCGGCGGGTTTGTCAGAGACAAGCAAAAGAGTCCTACGACGAAGAACCGTCAGATTGGGGAGGAAAGTTGCCTGCGACCCAGCGTACCTTCCCCGACCAAGCAGGACCTGGCGTGACAGACGAGCGGTAGATCGATTTGCGGTTTCAAGAGGCGGCCGCCTGAAGAGCCCTGCGATTACCTGGGAAGTTCCCGAACAGCAACCGCCCAACTCCCCGAGTGCCAGAACGACGAGACACTGGTCAGAAGACAGCGCAGAGGACATCGACAGCTACGCCAGCAGACATTTCCGGCAGCCACGTTACCATCGCCGCGCGGGGCTAATTGGGGAGCGCAGGAGCGTCGCGGACGTCACGCATTAGGGTGAAGCCGGGTGGAACGTTCGTCTGCACTAGGCGTAAAGCGAAGTGAACTGCTAGACAGCTTCCTGGCGGCAGCCTTGACTGTCAGTGCGATTTGAGCAAGAACCTAGCGGGACCGTCCGGGACAGAGCAAGGGACAGGTATTGCCTCGAAAGGCGTCGGCCTGGAGAGCAAGGCTTGTTCACCCTAGTATGAGAACGGTGACGCTTCCCTAAGCCCACAAGGCAGAACTCTCTGCGAATCTAAGGCGCAACAAGCAACCCCGAGGCAGCGCGTCGGCAAGCAAGAAGAGGCGGCCACTACGAGCGTCCCGAAACCCAGGAGCCAGCGGAAACCGAGTCAACGCGTCGAGGAGCCAGAAAGAGGACCGCCAGCAGCCTGCGGAACCAGAGCCAGAAGATACCGAAGCCAGCTCAGCCACACACCCGCTGTACTAATACCACGAGAATAAATCCCACTGTTACCATTTGAACCCTTTGTTTTCTCACTGATCAATCACGTCATATAAATTTGGAAGGACGAACACACAATCTTCTGAGCTAGCCGCACGAATCTCGTAGCGAGCAGACACAACAAAATCAGTTCGTTACATCTGGCGCCCAACTTGATTGTCCCAACAGTGAGAACAGCACAATAAAAATGGGAAAGAAGTGGATTTACCGCCTCAAGAAGGAGGACTTCGCCCATGTCGCACAGAGGCTTAATGTCTCCCTGGAGGGCAGGCTAGAAGACATGAGGAAGGCATTGTCGGAATACTATTCAGAAACAGAGAACGACCCACAACTTGTCGACATCTGGGCCGAGCTGGAAGCAACATACCAAGACAAAACCGGCCCAAGCATTACGTTAACAAACGCTGAAGGGGACAACCTGGTGGCTAGCCTGAGCTTTGACAACATGCAAAAAGAGGCCCACAGGAGAGAGTCCAGCCAGGATAAGAAAACAACAGCGCTGACCCCGAGACCAAGCCAGTCGGACTATGCAAAGGTCGCTAAACAGGTCCGCTAATGGTCGTTCAGGTTCGACGGGGCGGAAAAACCATTTGAGTTCCTGGAGCAGGTAGAATGGTCCGCCAACACGTACGGCTTGGACCTTGATATGATCCCTCGAGCGATGCCGGAGTTGCTTAAAGGAAGGGCGTTGAAATGGTTCATTGCCGACAACAAGCAATGGAGAGCCTGGGCAGAGTTCATAGAAAGCTTCCACACCTATTTTCTGCCAAGAGATTTCTTCACCAGGCTAGTGGACCAGGTCCGGCAACGGAAGCAAGGCTTCAGCGAGTCGTTCAAGGACTACATGATCGACATGCAGACGATGGTGAGGCCACTTAACTACTCTACGAAAGAGACGTTAAGGGTCATTAAAGAGAACTGCACACCAAGCCTACGGATTTTCTTAAGAGCATACAAAGTGTCGGACCTGGACACGCTAATGATCCTCGACGATGAGTACGAAGAACTTGAAAAGGAACGGGAAGTTTCCGCACAGGAGAACAAGTTCTCAAAGACCAAGTCGGCGTCACCAACGCAGGTGACATGCAGAAGATGCGAGGAGACAGATAACCAGGACACACGAGGAAATAACCAATAGTCACCACCACACCAAGCCGGACGACACCTGGCGACAGACACACCACGCGGAGGTCATTGGACACCACCCCCACAGCAACAGAGACAGCCAAACAATACCGTGTGGAGGCCGCCAAGCAACACACAGAGGCCACAAGATGCCACCCGTATCACAGACCCACAGGAGGCCTGTCGAAAATGCGGTGGGAACGGACACTGGGCTAGAGGCTAGAAGCCAGCGGCTGTTATTTTGCTGGATATGCGGCAAGGTGGGTGTCAGGAGCGTCGATTGCTGCCAACGATCGGGAAATGGCCAGCGAGCTCAGCCGCAGAGAGGCGAGCGGGGATCGCACAATGCCACCTCTCCAAACTAACGGGCAAGCTAATCGAGGAGGAGCAGCAGTTGTCCGCAGTTGTGATGATTGGTGGGAACAGCTACAAAGCCACAATCGACACCGGAGCAACGGCAAGCTTCGTTAGCGAAGAATTGGCGGACAATATTGCTGCTCTAGGAAGGATTACAAAGACGAGACGGCAAGTTAGGTTGGCAGGGGGAAGGGATCATTGATGCGCTGCTCGAGTTGGAGGTCAAATTCGGCAACAAACAAGTGACCATGAGCCTGTTGATTTTACCCGGAGTAGTGGATCCATTAGTGTTGGAATGGAAATTCCTGAAACAAGTCGGAACCGAGATAAGGTGTGCTGGACACGAGATAATAATACCAGCCAGGAACCGACACAATGGATGGCTCGAGGAGAAGCTATCAGTAGCAGTCGTTCAACAAGTAAACGAGTTGGACGATACTACAGCGTTCCTTGAAGCAGAGCTGGCAGACTTCAGCACAATGACGGGAACATCGAATATGGCAGAACACCAGATCAAAATGAAGGATGACAAGCCAATCAAGCATAGATACTACCCCAAGAACCCAAAAATCCAAGGGGAAATCAACGCAAAGGTGGACGAGCTTCTCCAAATGGGGTTCATAGAGCATTCAAAAAATCCATACAGCCCCCCCATCGTGATGGTGAAAAAGAAGACAGGCAAGTGGAGACTGTGTGTCGACTTCAGGCAGATCAACGCGAAGTCAGTGAAGGATGCCTACGCAATGCCCCGACAATATTGCTGCTCTAGGAAGGATTACAAAGACGAGACGGCAAGTTAGGTTGGCAGAGGGAAGGGATCATTGATGCGCAGCTCGAGGTGGAGGTCAAATTCGGCAACAAACAAGTGACCATGAGCCTGTTGATTTTTATATTCTTGGACGTTGATGCACTATGGTCAGTACAAACAAGTGGCCCTTACGACACCAAGCAATGCTTGTTACGCGCGGAGCCCTAAACCGATTTGGGCAAGTAAACGAAATCGCGGACATGGAAAAAGACGACATTACAATAGACAGTTTAAAATACATGCTCACATAGAATGGCTAGTAACATAGAAATTTACAAATTATTGGAAGATAGAAAACATAAGTTTATCATAATTAGTGGCATTAGGGCTATCAAACAGTAAGACGTGACACAGTGCGTTATAGTCGTCACAAAGAACCCGAAAAGGATCATGAAGGGCATAATTGGATCTACAAATTGGCAGGGACAACGGACGAAAACGACGAACTGTTCTACAGGGTACATTCCAGTTGAGGGAACTAAGAAGGAAGGGAGAGTCAACATCACCATTAATTACTTTGTGCAAAAACATAACTCCATGACACTTTCTACGATGGTTCAGGGTTGGTAAGTCCAGCAGGCGCAACCTCGCATGATAAGAGGGCAATCGACTTCCTGTGTCCCAGCTTAAACCTCTCAAAGCAAATAAAAGGAATTGTTTTTGAACGGACTCTAACATATTTTGGTAACAGCTAATTTGAGGTGACCATATACACGAGCAATATTCCATTGAGGGACGAACAAGAGAAACATACAAAAGCTTTGTTGTGTATGGATCATCACACTCCCTTGACCAGCGCTTCATAAACGCCAGGAGACTTCTGGCTTTTTTAGTTATAGTAGATATATGGTCTTTAAAACTAAGTTTATGATCAAATAGAACGCCAAGATCCTGAACAGAAAAAATACGTTCAAGGGCGTTATTGCCGATACAATAAGAATACTGAGATGCACTACAACTATAAAAGGTCATAAAGTTACATTTTGAATAGTTCAAATTCAACATGTTAATCATGCACCACGTATACAAACAATCAAGATCTAATTGAAGGTCATTATATGAATTAGGTAAACACATGGACAAACATAGCTTGACATCATCTGCATACATTAAAACAGTTGACGATTTTATAACATAAGGTAGATCATTAATCATTAAGCCAAAAAGTAAAGGTCCCAGGTGGCTACCCTGTGGCACTCCAGAAGTAACATTAATTATTTTGGAAATTTTATTATTAAAACAGACCATTTGAGTTCTATTAGAAAGGTAGGAAAGTATCCACTCTAGTAGGTTGTGTGGAAAACCTAAAAGGGACAATTTATAAATAAGAATCCTATGGTTCACTGAATCAAAAGCTTTAGAGAAATCGGTATAAATCACATCAGTTTGATGATGTGTCAGAAAACCTCTAGTGATTAAAGACGTAAATTCAAGTAGGTTTGTAGAAGTAGAGCGACATCTAGTGAAGCCATGCTGACAAGGTGAAATAATAGACCTGCAATGATGCTGCAACTGACAGGTAATAATTTTTTCAAAAAGTTTAGGAATAGAACTGAGTTTAGCAATACCGCGATAGTTTGAGATATCGGACTTGTTCCCTTTTTTAAACAATGGGATAATAAAGGATTCCTTCCATATGGATGGAAATCTACATTGACTTAGGGACAGATTAAATATCAATGTTAAGGGAAGAGCAAGATAAGATGAACAATTCCTAAGTATACAACTTGGTATTCTATCAGGACCCGGTGAAAATGAGAGCTTGAGAGTATTAAGACTCTGAAGAACATCAGATACACCAATCACTGGTTTGAAGATAGAGTTCAAATGAGGTAGCGGGTATGGATAATCTTTGATAATGACATTATTGCATTTCGTATAAGTGGATTGAAAAAGTCTGCGAATAAGTTGCAAATATCATTATCATCAGATGCTACCTTATTATTGAGAAAGAGATAGGGAGGGAAGCAGCTAGATTTTCGTTTAGAATTGACGAAAGAAAAGAAAAGCTTAGGATTGCTTTTGAAATCCCGTTTACAACGAGACAGGTAATTTTTGTAACAATCAGTATTGTACTGGACAAATTCCACCTTAGCTGAGCTATATTTGGTGAAGTCTGTCTGTATGCCGGATATTTTGAAACGTTTAAATTGTCTTGTTTTTTTATTCTTCAGATAAGATAGTTGACGGGTAAACCATGGAGATCTGTAAGAATTCTTCATGGAGGAAAGAGGGACATGTTCTTAAAATAGACGGTAAAGGATCTCATAAAAGTGCCTAACTGCATCATCAACAGGAAGGTCAACTAGAAAGGACCAGCTTACTGTCGATAAAGATTCCACTAGTCTGCCGTAATCAGTCCTCTTAAAACACAAACTAGGCTGTACATTTATTGCAGTCCTAGGATTATTAAAAAATCCATTAATACAGAGCTGAAGGGTAGGATGATAACAATCTTCAGGTAAAGATAGTGGCGAAATACGACTGACTTCAGCATCGCTACTATCAAAAACAAAGATTAAGTCAAGAAGACGACCAATATGGTTGGGAATCCTGTTAACTTGCTGCAAAGATAGTTCAACAAGACCATCAATAAAATCATATTGCATCCTAGGAATCATTGCCAATGAGTCCTTACTCTCCAACCAAGAGATATTGGGAAGATTAAAGTCACCAAGCACAATAAGTTGGTCAGTTTCAGTAAGCAACAAGGAGATAGAATGTATGGCGGACAGGTGCAGTAGATACACGTTAAATTCAGAGCCGGGAGATATATACGAGCAGGTTAAAAAAATGTTTCTTTTTGGGAAAGATAATTTTACGGAAATAAATTCAATACCTGATGATTCAGAAATATCAACAAACTCAGAAGTTAAATTGGATTTGACTCCAATAAGAACGCCTCCTCCTCGACGGCTCTGACGATCCTTCCGATAAACAAAAAAGTTATTAGACAAAATCTCACTATCGTGTACGGATGGGTTAAGCCAGGTCTCAGTAACACTGGCCTCAAAAACTGAACTATTTATATAAAGCGTAGAGAGTTTACTAATAAACCCCCGAACATTCTGATAGTGAATTAGGAAATTTAGTTTTTTGAATTTATATCAGAGCTGGGCGCCGACAAAGAAGTCATGGAAAGGGAGCTATTTTTATACCCGTTACTCGTAGAGTAAAAGGGTATACTAGATTCGTCGGAAAGTATGTAACAGGCAGAAGGAAGCGTTTCCGACCCCATAAAGTATATATATTCTTGATCAGGATCACTAGCCGAGTCGATCTAGCCATGTCCGTCTGTCCGTCTGTCCGTCCGTCCGTCTGTCCGTCTGTCCATCTGTCTGTCCGGATGAACGCTGAGATCTCGGAAACTATGAGAGCTAGGCTATTGAGATTTGGCGTAAAGATTCCTGAGCTTCTTACGCAGCGCAAGTTTGTTTCAGTAGACTGCCACGCCCACTCTAACGCCCACGAACCGCCCGAAACTGTAAGTCCTACAGTTTTGATGCTAGATAGAAAATTTTAGCTGGAATGTATTGTTCTCATCAATACATATCGATTGACCTAAAAAAAAGTTTGCCACGCCCACTTAAACGCCCACAAACTGCGAAAACCTGTGACGCCCACAATTTGCATGCTAGATAAAAAATTTTAACTGAAATGTATTGGTGTCGTCAATACCTATCGATTGATCCAAAAATAAATTTGCCACGCCCACTCTAACGCCCATAACGCTTAAATCTGTATACCGCCGGTAGGTGGCGCATTTTAATCTCGCTTTGCTGCTTGCATATCTCCATTTCCCTTTGAGTAACTTTGAGGCCAAAAATTGGGGCAAATAAGTTTAGAGAACAACCCGTCCGGAACAAGTATTTTAAATGAAGTGTAATCTCTTATCTGTTTAAAATTAAATTTGGTGATGTCAATACCATTTTGATTGGGAAGGGAGAGGTTTGTGTCAATATGATGCATAACGTCATTTACTGTTATTGCTGCATTCAACCTAAACACAAAAATAGATTTCCTAGGTACCATGACAGTGAGTGGTACCGGAGAAGAGAGAGCAGGGCTATGCTTGTTTTTCCTAGGGATCATGCTAGTAAGTGGGACAGGAGGAGGTGCGAGGGTATAAGCTATAAGAAACACAAGGTGCGGCAGAGCCCCGGAAGTGGCAACAGCCGGTGAACGGTTAGTAGGCCTTAATGACTACAGTCCCTGAATCTGGCAGCGATTGCCCCGTGGGGTCATTCGTTGATGACTCTATCCCATTGGGATCATCCTCGTCGCACGACACATAGCCTGCAGTGGGGCTGGGAAGAGAGAGGTTGGTCGAGAGATCTGGAACGTCTAAAGAGACATTAGGCAGTGTAGGACTACGATTTATATTTAATGAAGATTGACTTAGAAGAATCCGACCTTTAAAGTTCGAGTCGCAAACATTAAATCGACTTAATAAGTCCGTAAATCCAGCATGTAATGCCTGGAACTCCAGCTCCGTTTGCCTCATAAATGCTCTTATATCGATTTTGATATGTAGGCATGTAGGGCACGTCCAGTCCAGGTTAGCATTAGATCTAGTGCGATCTGCAATTTGGGCAGCACTATGCCCAAAGTCTGCACACTTTGCGTGCGCAATGTTCTCACATAACCAGCAACTAACAATTGGCTGCCGAGAAGTGATTTTACCAACAAATTGGCAACCAACAACACAGCAGGCAGACACTGTTTCCAAGTTGAGGTCAGTTAAATGTAGAATGCAGAAAAAGTAGAAAAAGTAGGAAGCTTTAGATGAGTGCCAACAAACAGCTGTGTGGCTTTGCAAAACGCAGAGGAAAGATAAGAAAAGAGAGCGGTAAGACCAATTCAACAAAGACCCGTTAACTCGAAAATGAGAGCCGGTGACTGAAGTTGGGAGAATGTAGCAGAGCGAACGGTGCGAGAGAGCGCCAAAACAACAATCTAAATAAGAAACAACAACAATGCACAAAGCACCCGCGTCTTTAACTATTATACAATATAATAATACAGATAATGGTTTTAACACAAATAACTAAATTGCATGCAAACGGCGGCCTCAACCGAGAAACTTTCGGAATATATCAGATCGGTAATTTAGACACTAGGCGAATAAATGTAGGAGCAAATATAAAACGCGTCCGTGTACAACAGAGACCGAATTACCCGGAGTAGTGGATCCATTAGTGTTGGGATGGAAATTCCTGAAACAAGTCGGAACCGAGATAAGGTGTGCTGGACACGAGATAATAATACCGGCCAGGAACCGACACAATGGATGGCTCGAGGAGAAGCTATCAGTAGCAGTCGTTCAACAAGTAAACGAGTTGGACGATACTACAGCGTTCCTTGAAGCAGAGCTGGCAGACTTCAGCACAATGACGGGAACATCGAATATGGCAGAACACCAGATAAAAATGAAGGATGACAAGCCAATCAAGCAGAGGGGAAATCAACGCAAAGGTGGACGAGCTTCTCCAAATGGGGTTCATAGAGCATTAAAAAAATCCATACAGCTCCCCCATCGTGATGGTGAAAAAGAAGACAGGCAAGTGGAGACTGTGTGTCGACTTCAGGCAGATCAACGCGAAGTCAGTGAAGGATGCCTACCCAATGCCCCGCATAAACTACATCCTGGATCAACTAAGGGAAGCGCGGTACATCAGCAGTTTGGACCTGAAACATGGATACTGGCAAATCCCACTAGAAGAGAGTAGCGGGCAAGATACGGAGGGTAACGCCGTTCGGACTTCACTCGGCGTCGGCAACGTTTCAGCGAGTTTTGGACCAAGTAGTTGGCCCCGAGATGTCACCTCACGCATTCGCTTACCAGGATGACATAATAGTGATCGGTCACATGCTGGAAGAACACAAACGAAACCTAAGAGAAGTGTTCCGGCGTCTAAAGGAGGCAAACCTGAGGCTGAATCCAGAAAAATGACAATTCTTTAAGAAGGAACTGCTGTACCTGGGACATCGAGTGACTTTCGAGGGAATAGGATCAAATTTAGAAAAGGTAGCCGCCATCGCTGAACTGGAACCGCCATTGACCGTCAAAGAGCTCCGGCAATACCTAGGAGTAGCGTCGTGGTACCGCCGATGTACCAGACTTTTCCAAAATCGTCAAACCCCTGAATGACCTGCTGAGCAAAGGCAGTAAGTGGTAGTGGACACCGGAGCACCAGATGGCGAAGGCAAGACTCGTGGCAGATCCGGTGCTAGCATGCCCGGGCTTCAGTAGAACTTTCATCCTGCAAACAAACGCCAGCATCGAAGCAATACTGACCCAGGACACCGAAAAAGGCGAAAGAGTAATCTCCTATTACAGCCGAACACTGAACGGCGCGGAAAAGAACTACTCAACAACAGAGAAGGAGTGCTTAGCGATCGTCTGGGCGATCCGGAAGCTCAGGCCATATCTGGAAGGCTACCACTTTAATGTAGTAATCGACCACATGGCCTGAAGTGGCTCAATAGGATCGAAAGCCCTTCAGGAAGGATCGCCAGATGGGCCCAGGAGCTACAACAGTACTACTTTCAGATAGCGTACAGAAAGGGTCAGCTAAATGTAGTGGCCGCCGCATTATCAAGACAACCACTACCAGAGATGCTACGAGTATTGAAAGAGGCATCGACAACAATAGCTTCAGAAGGGTGCAGCTTGATCAAGGATATGAGCGAAAAGACAAGGACCCAACCGCAAAAGTACCCGGAATATGTTATGGATGGTGAGACACTGTACAGAAATGTTTCCTCGCCGAGCAGGCAGTGAAGAAGTCGCGCCATAAAAGATGTGCGTCCCAAAGTCGCTACGGAAACAGGACACGTAGGAAGCCGGAGAACAATTGCACGGTTGGCAGCCCGATACTACTGGCCAGGTAAGAAAATGCGAGATTCGCATGCGGCTTAAGCCCAATCAGATGCAGGCGGCCTGCAAGATTTTGACCCAAGTGCCGGAGGAACCATAAGACACGGTATGTGCAGACTTCTTTGGACCCCTACCAAGATCTAAGCACGGGAACCAAATGCTGCTGGTCATGATAGACAGATTTTCGAAATTGGCGGAACTGGTGCCCCTGCGCAGTGCGACAGCAGAGTCGCTCAAGAAGGCGTTTAGGGAGCTCATAATCGCAAGGTACGGGGTCCCGAAGGTGGTCATAACGGACAACGGAGTACAGTTTGCTAGCCGCATCTTTGGCTGAGATGGGTATCAGACAATAGTTCACCGCACCATACATACCACAAGAGAATCCGACCGAACGAGCAAACAGAACAGTCAAGGATATGATTGCGCAGTTCGCAGGGCAGGACCAGAGAAACTGGGACGAGAAGTGGCCGGAGATTATGCTAGGAATGAACACGATCACATCAGAATCCACAGGCCATACACCGGCGATTCTTACCCAGGGCAGGGAACCACGTCTACCCAGCAGCCTTTATGATAAGGAAACCCTAGGTACTGGACGAGCTACGGAGACCCCTGAGGAAAATGCCAACAAACTAAGGGAGGTATTTGAGATCGTAAGGCGAAATATGAAAAAGGCGTCCCAGGACCAAGCCAGACACTATAATCTGAAAAGGAGGCAATGGTCACCAGCGGTTGGCGACATAGTGTGGGCCAACGAACATCACCTGTCCAAAGCGGCTGAAGGATTCGCTGCAAAACTAGCCCCCAGGTACGATAGCCCTTACCAGGTTGTAGATTTCGTCTCTCCAGTGATATGCAAAATACGCCACGCACAATCAAAGAAAGAAAGGACAGTTCACGTTGGCGAGCTCAAGCAACAACAAAACGAGCAGACAGCAGAAAAGTCAGATGTCTATCAACAGGTACGGGGCGACAGGATTAGGCGTCAGGCCGAAGCGAGAGTCATCCATACGCCACACGGAAAGAACAATCAGGATAGCACAAGGACATGGATAAGGATTTCACGTTGATCCAGACTGCGAGGCCACGATTATGCGTCAGGCCTAAGCGAGAGTCAACCACACGCCACGCAGAAAGGACAGTTACAAGGATAGGTCACAAGGACGTGGATAAGGATGGATGGTGATCCCGACCGCAAGGCAACAGGATTCAGCGTCGGGCAGTTGCCAGAGTCATCCGCGATTACGCCAGGCGGAAGGGACATTTACAAAACGGCACAAGGATACGGGTAACGTGTAGGGATCCAACCGCAAGGCAACAGGATTCAGCGTCGGGCAGTTGCCAGAGTCATCCGTGGTTACGCCAGGCGGGAAGGACACGGACAAGGTCGGCAACAACAGTAGCAAAAGCACACCATTTCAAACAGGAAGGATACTCCAATAATACCCTAAGAATACCCAAAGGACACCCGAAGTAACGGCGCGGCGAGGAGAGGATGAAAAACGAGAGAGTTTGGAGACCAAGCATGGAGATCGAGAGAGAATGGAAACTTCGCGGCCATGGCAAGAGTGCCGTGTGCAAAAACAGGATAACGGAACTCTCCCGTGAACTTTGGACCGGGAGAGGAAGTGCCACATCTCGGCAGTGGAGCGGCACACAGGCGTGCCACAAGCATCACGGGAATCAGCGGGACTGCAGCAGTGGGCGAAGCATCGATTGGAAGCGGTACGTGAAGGACAAGTGGGTCAACAAGGAGGCACGGACTCTGGACCCAGAGTGGAGAGATCCAGCGGGCCGTGCGCTGGCAGCTGGATCAGTCGATCACGAGGAGCCAAACCTTCAAGATCAGTTAAAGTACCAAGTGAACAGTCAGTCAAGCAAGTAATCTACGAGGGAGCTACAACCAAGCGAGTCGTCGGAAGCAGCGCCGTGGGAAGCACACAAGGAGCAAGATCGCCACGTCGAGACGTTCGGGATTGGGGCATCAGGAATCTCCGAATTGAAACACAAGTGGCTGAGTTCTGGAAGGCATCACGCGGCTAAGTCAAGGCGTTTGTTTTCCAACTTTGTCACGACTGGCGAGTCGCCCGGCGGGTCTGTCAGAGACAAGCAAAAGAGTCCTACGACGAAGAATTGTCACATTGGGGAGGAAAGTTGCCTGCGCCCCAGCGTACCTTGGCCGACCAAGCAGGACCTGGCGTGACGGACGAGCGGTAGATCGATTTGCGGTTTCAAGAGGCGGCCGCCTGGAGAGCCCTGCGATTACCGGGAAAGTTTCCGAACAGCAACCGACGAGATACTGGTCAGAAGACAGCGCAGAGGACATCGACAGCGACGCCAGCAGACATTTCCAGCAGCCACGTTACCATCGCCGCGCGGGGCTCATTGGGGAGCGCAGGAGCGTCGCGGACGTCACGCATTAGGGTGAAGCCGGGTGGAAGGTTCGTCTGCGCTAGGCGTAAAGCAAAGTGAACTGCTAGACAGCTTCCTGGCGGCAGCCTTGACTGTCAGCGCGATCTGAGCAAGTACCTAGCGGGACCGTCCGGGACAGAGCAAGGGACAGGTATTGCCTCGAAAGGCGTCGGCCTGGAGAGCAAGGCTTGTTCACCCTAGTCTGAGAACGGTGACGCTTCCCTAAGCCCACAAGGCCGAACTCTCTGCGAATCTAAGGAGCAACAAGCAACCCCGAGGCAGCGCGTCGGCAAGCAAGAAGAGGCGGCCACTACGAGCGTCCCGAAACCCAGGAGCCAGCGGAAACCGAGTCAACGCGTCGAGGAGCCAGAAAGAGGACCGCCAGCAGCCGGCGGAACCAGAGCCAGAAGATACCGAAGCCAGCCCAGCCACACACCCGCTCTACTAATACCACGAGAATAAATCCCACTGTTACCATTTGAACCCTTTGTTTTCTCACTGATCAATCACGTCATATAAATTTGGTGGGACGAACACACAATCTTCTGAGCTAGCCGCACGAATCTCGTAGCGAGCAGACACAACAAAATCAGTTCGTTACATCTGGCGCCCAACTTGATTGTCCCAACAGTGAGAACAGCACAATAAAAATGGGAAAGAAGTGGATTTACCGCCTCAAGAAGGAGGACTTCGCCCATGTCGCACAGAGGCTTAATGTCTCCCTGGAGGGCAGGCTAGAAGACATGAGGAAGGCATTGTCGGAATACTATTCAGAAACAGAGAACGACCCACAACTTGTCGACATCTGGGCCGAGCTGGAAGCAACATACCAAGACAAAACCGGCCCAAGCATTACGTTAACAAACGCTGAAGGGGACAACCTGGTGGCTAGCCTGAGCTTTGACAACATGCAAAAAGAGGCCCACAGGAGAGAGTCCAGCCAGGATAAGAAAACAACAGCGCTGACCCCGAGACCAAGCCAGTCGGACTATGCAAAGGTCGCTAAACAGGTCCGCTAATGGTCGTTCAGGTTCGACGGGGCGGAAAAACCATTTGAGTTCCTGGAGCAGGTAGAATGGTCCGCCAACACGTACGGCTTGGACCTTGATATGATCCCTCGAGCGATGCCGGAGTTGCTTAAAGGAAGGGCGTTGAAATGGTTCATTGCCGACAACAAGCAATGGAGAGCCTGGGCAGAGTTCATAGAAAGCTTCCACACCTATTTTCTGCCAAGAGATTTCTTCACCAGGCTAGTGGACCAGGTCCGGCAACGGAAGCAAGGCTTCAGCGAGTCGTTCAAGGACTACATGATCGACATGCAGACGATGGTGAGGCCACTTAACTACTCTACGAAAGAGACGTTAAGGGTCATTAAAGAGAACTGCACACCAAGCCTACGGATTTTCTTAAGAGCATACAAAGTGTCGGACCTGGACACGCTAATGATCCTCGACGATGAGTACGAAGAACTTGAAAAGGAACGGGAAGTTTCCGCACAGGAGAACAAGTTCTCAAAGACCAAGTCGGCGTCACCAACGCAGGTGACATGCAGAAGATGCGAGGAGACAGATAACCAGGACACACGAGGAAATAACCAATAGTCACCACCACACCAAGCCGGACGACACCTGGCGACAGACACACCACGCGGAGGTCATTGGACACCACCCCCACAGCAACAGAGACAGCCAAACAATACCGTGTGGAGGCCGCCAAGCAACACACAGAGGCCACAAGATGCCACCCGTATCACAGACCCACAGGAGGCCTGTCGAAAATGCGGTGGGAACGGACACTGGGCTAGAGGCTAGAAGCCAGCGGCTGTTATTTTGCTGGATATGCGGCAAGGTGGGTGTCAGGAGCGTCGATTGCTGCCAACGATCGGGAAATGGCCAGCGAGCTCAGCCGCAGAGAGGCGAGCGGGGATCGCACAATGCCACCTCTCCAAACTAACGGGCAAGCTAATCGAGGAGGAGCAGCAGTTGTCCGCAGCTGTGATGATTGGTGGGAACAGCTACAAAGCCACAATCGACACCGGAGCAACGGCAAGCTTCGTTAGCGAAGAATTGGCGGACAATATTGCTGCTCTAGGAAGGATTACAAAGACGAGACGTAAAGTTAGGTTGGCAGGGGGAAGGGATCATTGATGCGCAGCTCGAGTTGGAGGTCAAATTCGGCAACAAACAAGTGACCATGAGCCTGTTGATTTTACCCGGAGTAGTGGATCCATTAGTGTTGGAATGGAAATTCCTGAAACAAGTCGGAACCGAGATAAGGTGTGCTGGACACGAGATAATAATACCAGCCAGGAACCGACACAATGGATGGCTCGAGGAGAAGCTATCAGTAGCAGTCGTTCAACAAGTAAACGAGTTGGACGATACTACAGCGTTCCTTGAAGCAGAGCTGGCAGACTTCAGCACAATGACGGGAACATCGAATATGGCAGAACACCAGATCAATATGAAGGATGACAAGCCAATCAAGCATAGATACTACCCCAAGAACCCAAAAATCCAAGGGGAAATCAACGCAAAGGTGGACGAGCTTCTCCAAATGGGGTTCATAGAGCATTCAAAAAATCCATACAGCCCCCCCATCGTGATGGTGAAAAAGAAGACAGGCAAGTGGAGACTGTGTGTCGACTTCAGGCAGATCAACGCGAAGTCAGTGAAGGATGCCTACCCAATGCCCCGACAATATTGCTGCTCTAGGAAGGATTACAAAGACGAGACGGCAAGTTAGGTTGGCAGAGGGAAGGGATCATTGATGCGCAGCTCGAGGTGGAGGTCAAATTCGGCAACAAACAAGTGACCATGAGCCTGTTGATTTTTATATTCTTGGACGTTGATGCACTATGGTCAGTACAAACAAGTGGCCCTTACGACACCAAGCAATGCTTGTTACGCGCGGAGCCCTAAACCGATTTGGGCAAGTAAACGAAATCGCGGACATGGAAAAAGACGACATTACAATAGACAGTTTAAAATACATGCTCACATAGAATGGCTAGTAACATAGAAATTTACAAATTATTGGAAGATAGAAAACATAAGTTTATCATAATTAGTGGCATTAGGGCTATCAAACAGTAAGACGTGACACAGTGCGTTATAGTCGTCACAAAGAACCCGAAAAGGATCATGAAGGGCATAATTGGATCTACAAATTGGCAGGGACAACGGACGAAAACGACGAACTGTTCTACAGGGTACATTCCAGTTGAGGGAACTAAGAAGGAAGGGAGAGTCAACATCACCATTAATTACTTTGTGCAAAAACATAACTCCATGACACTTTCTACGATGGTTCAGGGTTGGTAAGTCCAGCAGGCGCAACCTCGCATGATAAGAGGGCAATCGACTTCCTGTGTCCCAGCTTAAACCTCTCAAAGCAAATAAAAGGAATTGTT
Source organism: Drosophila suzukii (assembly GCF_043229965.1). Lineage (NCBI taxonomy): Eukaryota > Metazoa > Arthropoda > Insecta > Diptera > Drosophilidae > Drosophila > Drosophila suzukii. The sequence goes on along the minus strand of NW_027255901.1, from coordinate 848,998 downwards.
TTTGAACGGACTCTAACATATTTTGGTAACAGCTAATTTGAGGTGACCATATACACGAGCAATATTCCATTGAGGGACGAACAAGAGAAACATACAAAAGCTTTGTTGTGTATGGATCATCACACTCCCTTGACCAGCGCTTCATAAACGCCAGGAGACTTCTGGCTTTTTTAGTTATAGTAGATATATGGTCTTTAAAACTAAGTTTATGATCAAATAGAACGCCAAGATCCTGAACAGAAAAAATACGTTCAAGGGCGTTATTGCCGATACAATAAGAATACTGAGATGCACTACAACTATAAAAGGTCATAAAGTTACATTTTGAATAGTTCAAATTCAACATGTTAATCATGCACCACGTATACAAACAATCAAGATCAAATTGAAGGTCATTATATGAATTAGGTAAACACATGGACAAACATAGCTTGACATCATCTGCATACATTAAAACAGTTGACGATTTTATAACATAAGGTAGATCATTAATCATTAAGCCAAAAAGTAAAGGTCCCAGGTGGCTACCCTGTGGCACTCCAGAAGTAACATTAATTATTTTGGAAATTTTATTATTAAAACAGACCATTTGAGTTCTATTAGAAAGGTAGGAAAGTATCCACTCTAGTAGGTTGTGTGGAAAACCTAAAAGGGACAATTTATAAATAAGAATCCTATGGTTCACTGAATCAAAAGCTTTAGAGAAATCGGTATAAATCACATCAGTTTGATGATGTGTCAGAAAACCTCTAGTGATTAAAGACGTAAATTCAAGTAGGTTTGTAGAAGTAGAGCGACATCTAGTGATGCCATGCTGACAAGGTGAAATAATAGACCTGCAATGATGCTGCAACTGACAGGTAATAATTTTTTCAAAAAGTTTAGGAATAGAACTGAGTTTAGCAATACCGCGATAGTTTGAGATATCGGACTTGTTCCCTTTTTTAAACAATGGGATAATAAAGGATTCCTTCCATATGGATGGAAATCTACATTGACTTAGGGACAGATTAAATATCAATGTTAAGGGAAGAGCAAGATAAGATGAACAATTCCTAAGTATACAACTTGGTATTCTATCAGGACCCGGTGAAAATGAGAGCTTGAGAGTATTAAGACTCTGAAGAACATCAGATACACCAATCACTGGTTTGAAGATAGAGTTCAAATGAGGTAGCGGGTATGGATAATCTTTGATAATGACATTATTGCATTTCGTATAAGTGGATTGAAAAAAGTCTGCGAATAAGTTGCAAATATCATTATCATCAGATGCTACCTTATTATTGAGAAAGAGATAGGGAGGGAAGCAGCTAGATTTTCGTTTAGAATTGACGAAAGAAAAGAAAAGCTTAGGATTGCTTTTGAAATCCCGTTTACAACGAGACAGGTAATTTTTGTAACAATCAGTATTGTACTGGACAAATTCCACCTTAGCTGAGCTATATTTGGTGAAGTCTGTCTGTATGCCGGATATTTTGAAACGTTTAAATTGTCTTGTTTTTTTATTCTTCAGATAAGATAGTTGACGGGTAAACCATGGAGATCTGTAAGAATTCTTCATGGAGGAAAGAGGGACATGTTCTTAAAATAGACGGTAAAGGATCTCATAAAAGTGCCTAACTGCATCATCAACAGGAAGGTCAACTAGAAAGGACCAGCTTACTGTCGATAAAGATTCCACTAGTCTGCCGTAATCAGTCCTCTTAAAACACAAACTAGGCTGTACATTTATTGCAGTCCTAGGATTATTAAAAAATCCATTAATACAGAGCTGAAGGGTAGGATGATAACAATCTTCAGGTAAAGATAGTGGCGAAATACGACTGACTTCAGCATCGCTACTATCAAAAACAAAGATTAAGTCAAGAAGACGACCAATATGGTTGGGAATCCTGTTAACTTGCTGCAAAGATAGTTCAACAAGACCATCAATAAAATCATATTGCATCCTAGGAATCATTGCCAATGAGTCCTTACTCTCCAACCAAGAGATATTGGGAAGATTAAAGTCACCAAGCACAATAAGTTGGTCAGTTTCAGTAAGCAACAAGGAGATAGAATGTATGGCGGACAGGTGCAGTAGATACACGTTAAATTCAGAGCCGGGAGATATATACGAGCAGGTTAAAAAAATGTTTCTTTTTGGGAAAGATAATTTTACGGAAATAAATTCAATACCTGATGATTCAGAAATATCAACAAACTCAGAAGTTAAATTGGATTTGACTCCAATAAGAACGCCTCCTCCTCGACGGCTCTGACGATCCTTCCGATAAACAAAAAAGTTATTAGACAAAATCTCACTATCGTGTACGGATGGGTTAAGCCAGGTCTCAGTAACACTGTCCTCAAAAACTGAACTATTTATATAAAGCGTAGAGAGTTTACTAATAAACCCCCGAACATTCTGATAGTGAATTAGGAAATTTAGTTTTTTGAATTTATATCAGAGCTGGGCGCCGACAAAGAAGTCATGGAAAGGGAGCTATTTTTATACCCGTTACTCGTAGAGTAAAAGGGTATACTAGATTCGTCGGAAAGTATGTAACAGGCAGAAGGAAGCGTTTCCGACCCCATAAAGTATATATATTCTTGATCAGGATCACTAGCCGAGTCGATCTAGCCATGTCCGTCTGTCCGTCTGTCCGTCCGTCCGTCTGTCCGTCTGTCCATCTGTCTGTCCGGATGAACGCTGAGATCTCGGAAACTATGAGAGCTAGGCTATTGAGATTTGGCGTAAAGATTCCTGAGCTTCTTACGCAGCGCAAGTTTGTTTCAGTAGACTGCCACGCCCACTCTAACGCCCACGAACCGCCCGAAACTGTAAGTCCTACAGTTTTGATGCTAGATAGAAAATTTTAGCTGGAATGTATTGTTCTCATCAATACATATCGATTGACCTAAAAAAAAGTTTGCCACGCCCACTTAAACGCCCACAAACTGCGAAAACCTGTGACGCCCACAATTTGCATGCTAGATACAAAATTTTAACTGAAATGTATTGGTGTCGTCAATACCTATCGATTGATCCAAAAATAAATTTGCCACGCCCACTCTAACGCCCATAACGCTTAAATCTGTATACCGCCGGTAGGTGGCGCATTTTAATCTCGCTTTGCTGCTTGCATATCTCCATTTCCCTTTGAGTAACTTTGAGGCCAAAAATTGGGGCAAATAAGTTTAGAGAACAACCCGTCCGGAACAAGTATTTTAAATGAAGAGTAATCTCTTATCTGTTTAAAATTAAATTTGGTGATGTCAATACCATTTTGATTGGGAAGGGAGAGGTTTGTGTCAATATGATGCATAACGTCATTTACTGTTATTGCTGCATTCAACCTAAACACAAAAATAGATTTCCTAGGTACCATGACAGTGAGTGGTACCGGAGAAGAGAGAGCAGGGCTATGCTTGTTTTTCCTAGGGATCATGCTAGTAAGTGGGACAGGAGGAGGTGCGAGGGTATAAGCTATAAGAAACACAAGGTGCGGCAGAGCCCCGGAAGTGGCAACAGCCGGTGAACGGTTAGTAGGCCTTAATGACTACAGTCCCTGAATCTGGCAGCGATTGCCCCGTGGGGTCATTCGTTGATGACTCTATCCCATTGGGATCATCCTCGTCGCACGACACATAGCCTGCAGTGGGGCTGGGAAGAGAGAGGTTGGTCGAGAGATCTGGAACGTCTAAAGAGACATTAGGCAGTGTAGGACTACGATTTATATTTAATGAAGATTGACTTAGAAGAATCCGACCTTTAAAGTTCGAGTCGCAAACATTAAATCGACTTAATAAGTCCGTAAATCCAGCATGTAATGCCTGAAACTCCAGCTCCGTTTGCCTCATAAATGCTCTTATATCGATTTTGATATGTAGGCATGTAGGGCACGTCCAGTCCAGGTTAGCATTAGATCTAGTGCGATCTGCAATTTGGGCAGCACTATGCCCAAAGTCTGCACACTTTGCGTGCGCAATGTTCTCACATAACCAGCAACTAACAATTGGCTGCCGAGAAGTGATTTTACCAACAAATTGGCAACCAACAACACAGCAGGCAGACACTGTTTCCAAGTTGAGGTCAGTTAAATGTAGAATGCAGAAAAAGTAGAAAAAGTAGGAAGCTTTAGATGAGTGCCAACAAACAGCTGTGTGGCTTTGCAAAACGCAGAGGAAAGATAAGAAAAGAGAGCGGTAAGACCAATTCAACAAAGACCCGTTAACTCGAAAATGAGAGCCGGTGACTGAAGTTGGGAGAATGTAGCAGAGCGAACGGTGCGAGAGAGCGCCAAAACAACAATCTAAATAAGAAACAACAACAATGCACAAAGCACCCGCGTCTTTAACTATTATACAATATAATAATACAGATAATGGTTTTAACACAAATAACTAAATTGCATGCAAACGGCGGCCTCAACCGAGTTGAAAATGAAACTTTCGGAATATATCAGATCGGTAATTTAGACACTAGGCGAATAAATGTAGGAGCAAATATAAAACGCGTCCGTGTACAACAGAGACCGAATTACCCGGAGTAGTGGATCCATTAGTGTTGAGATGGAAATTCCTGAAACAAGTCGGAACCGAGATAAGGTGTGCTGGACACGAGATAATAATACCGGCCAGGTACCGACACAATGGATGGCTCGAGGAGAAGCTATCAGTAGCAGTCGTTCAACAAGTAAACGAGTTGGACGATACTACAGCGTTCCTTGAAGCAGAGCTGGCAGACTTCAGCACAATGACGGGAACATCGAATATGGCAGAACACCAGATAAAAATGAAGGATGACAAGCCAATCAAGCAGAGGGGAAATCAACGCAAAGGTGGACGAGCTTCTCCAAATGGGGTTCATAGAGTATTAAAAAAATCCATACAGCTCCCCCATCGTGATGGTGAAAAAGAAGACAGGCAAGTGGAGACTGTGTGTCGACTTCAGGCAGATCAACGCGAAGTCAGTGAAGGATGCCTACCCAATGCCCCGCATAAACTACATCCTGGATCAACTAAGGGAAGCGCGGTACATCAGCAGTTTGGACCTGAAACATGGATACTGGCAAATCCCACTAGAAGAGAGTAGCGGGCAAGATACGGAGGGTAACGCCGTTCGGACTTCACTCGGCGTCGGCAACGTTTCAGCGAGTTTTGGACCAAGTAGTTGGCCCCGAGATGTCACCTCACGCATTCGCTTACCAGGATGACATAATAGTGATCGGTCACACGCTGGAAGAACACAAACGAAACCTAAGAGAAGTGTTCCGGCGTCTAAAGGAGGCAAACCTGAGGCTGAATCCAGAAAAATGACAATTCTTTAAGAAGGAACTGCTGTACCTGGGACATCGAGTGACTTTCGAGGGAATAGGATCAAATTTAGAAAAGGTAGCCGCCATCGCTGAACTGGAACCGCCATTGACCGTCAAAGAGCTCCGGCAATACCTAGGAGTAGCGTCGTGGTACCGCCGATGTACCAGACTTTTCCAAAATCGTCAAACCCCTGAATGACCTGCTGAGCAAAGGCAGTAAGTGGTAGTGGACACCGGAGCACCAGATGGCGAAGGCAAGACTCGTGGCAGATCCGGTGCTAGCATGCCCGGGCTTCAGTAGAACTTTCATCCTGCAAACAAACGCCAGCATCGAAGCAATACTGACCCAGGACACCGAAAAAGGCGAAAGAGTAATCTCCTATTACAGCCGAACACTGAACGGCGCGGAAAAGAACTACTCAACAACAGAGAAGGAGTGCTTGGCGATCGTCTGGGCGATCCGGAAGCTCAGGCCATATCTGGAAGGCTACCACTTTAATGTAGTAATCGACCACATGGCCTGAAGTGGCTCAATAGGATCGAAAGCCCTTCAGGAAGGATCGCCAGATGGGCCCAGGAGCTACAACAGTACTACTTTCAGATAGCGTACAGAAAGGGTCAGCTAAATGTAGTGGCCGCCGCATTATCAAGACAACCACTACCAGAGATGCTACGAGTATTGAAAGAGGCATCGACAACAATAGCTTCAGAAGGGTGCAGCTGGATCAAGGATATGAGCGAAAAGACAAGGACCCAACCGCAAAAGTACCCGGAATATGTTATGGATGGTGAGACACTGTACAGAAATGTTTCCTCGCCGAGCAGGCAGTGAAGAAGTCGCGCCATAAAAGATGTGCGTCCCAAAGTCGCTACGGAAACAGGACACGTAGGAAGCCGGAGAACAATTGCACGGTTGGCAGCCCGATACTACTGGCCAGGTAAGAAAATGCGAGATTCGCATGCGGCTTAAGCCCAATCAGATGCAGGCGGCCTGCAAGATTTTGACCCAAGTGCCGGAGGAACCATAAGACACGGTATGTGCAGACTTCTTTGGACCCCTACCAAGATCTAAGCACGGGAACCAAATGCTGCTGGTCATGATAGACAGATTTTCGAAATTGGCGGAACTGGTGCCCCTGCGCAGTGCGACAGCAGAGTCGCTCAAGAAGGCGTTTAGGGAGCTCATAATCGCAAGGTACGGGGTCCCGAAGGTGGTCATAACGGACAACGGAGTACAGTTTGCTAGCCGCATCTTTGGCTGAGATGGGTATCAGACAATAGTTCACCGCACCATACATACCACAAGAGAATCCGACCGAACGAGCAAACAGAACAGTCAAGGATATGATTGCGCAGTTCGCAGGGCAGGACCAGAGAAACTGGGACGAGAAGTGGCCGGAGATTATGCTAGGAATGAACACGATCACATCAGAATCCACAGGCCATACACCGGCGATTCTTACCCAGGGCAGGGAACCACGTCTACCCAGCAGCCTTTATGATAAGGAAACCCTAGGTACTGGACGAGCTACGGAGACCCCTGAGGAAAATGCCAGCAAACTAAGGGAGGTATTTGAGATCGTAAGGCGAAATATGAAAAAGGCGTCCCAGGACCAAGCCAGACACTATAATCTGAAAAGGAGGCAATGGTCACCAGCGGTTGGCGACATAGTGTGGGCCAACGAACATCACCTGTCCAAAGCGGCTGAAGGATTCGCTGCAAAACTAGCCCCCAGGTACGATAGCCCTTACCAGGTTGTAGATTTCGTCTCTCCAGTGATATGCAAAATACGCCACGCACAATCAAAGAAAGAAAGGACAGTTCACGTTGGCGAGCTCAAGCAACAACAAAACGAGCAGACAGCAGAAAAGTCAGATGTCTATCAACAGGTACGGGGCGACAGGATTAGGCGTCAGGCCGAAGCGAGAGTCATCCATACGCCACACGGAAAGAACAATCAGGATAGCACAAGGACATGGATAAGGATTTCACGTTGATCCAGACTGCGAGGCCACGATTATGCGTCAGGCCTAAGCGAGAGTCAACCACACGCCACGCAGAAAGGACAGTTACAAGGATAGGTCACAAGGACGTGGATAAGGATGGATGGTGATCCCGACCGCAAGGCAACAGGATTCAGCGTCGGGCAGTTGCCAGAGTCATCCGCGATTACGCCAGGCGGAAGGGACATTTACAAAACGGCACAAGGATACGGGTAACGTGTAGGGATCCAACCGCAAGGCAACAGGATTCAGCGTCGGGCAGTTGCCAGAGTCATCCGTGGTTACGCCAGGCGGGAAGGACACGGACAAGGTCGGCAACAACAGTAGCAAAAGCACACCATTTCAAACAGGAAGGATACTCCAATAATACCCTAAGAATACCCAAAGGACACCCGAAGTAACGGCGCGGCGAGGAGAGGATGAAAAACGAGAGAGTTTGGAGACCAAGCATGGAGATCGAGAGAGAATGGAAACTTCGCGGCCATGGCAAGAGTGCCGTGTGCAAAAACAGGATAACGGAACTCTCCCGTGAACTTTGGACCGGGAGAGGAAGTGCCACATCTCGGCAGTGGAGCGGCACACAGGCGTGCCACAAGCATCACGGGAATCAGCGGGACTGCAGCAGTGGGCGAAGCATCGATTGGAAGCGGTACGTGAAGGACAAGTGGGTCAACAAGGAGGCACGGACTTTGGACCCAGAGTGGAGAGATCCAGCGGGCCGTGCGCTGGCAGCTGGATCAGTCGATCACGAGGAGCCAAACCTTCAAGATCAGTTAAAGTACCAAGTGAACAGTCAGTCAAGCAAGTAATCTACGAGGGAGCTACAACCAAGCGAGTCGTCGGAAGCAGCGCCGTGGGAAGCACACAAGGAGCAAGATCGCCACGTCGAGACGTTCGGGATTGGGGCATCAGGAATCTCCGAATTGAAACACAAGTGGCTGAGTTCTGGAAGGCATCACGCGGCTAAGTCAAGGCGTTTGTTTTCCAACTTTGTCACGACTGGCGAGTCGCCCGGCGGGTCTGTCAGAGACAAGCAAAAGAGTCCTACGACGAAGAATTGTCACATTGGGGAGGAAAGTTGCCTGCGCCCCAGCGTACCTTGGCCGACCAAGCAGGACCTGGCGTGACGGACGAGCGGTAGATCGATTTGCGGTTTCAAGAGGCGGCCGCCTGGAGAGCCCTGCGATTACCGGGAAAGTTTCCGAACAGCAACCGACGAGATACTGGTCAGAAGACAGCGCAGAGGACATCGACAGCGACGCCAGCAGACATTTCCAGCAGCCACGTTACCATCGCCGCGCGGGGCTCATTGGGGGGCGCAGGAGCGTCGCGGACGTCACGCATTAGGGTGAAGCCGGGTGGAAGGTTCGTCTGCGCTAGGCGTAAAGCAAAGTGAACTGCTAGACAGCTTCCTGGCGGCAGCCTTGACTGTCAGCGCGATCTGAGCAAGTACCTAGCGGGACCGTCCGGGACAGAGCAAGGGACAGGTATTGCCTCGAAAGGCGTCGGCCTGGAGAGCAAGGCTTGTTCACCCAAGTCTGAGAACGGTGACGCTTCCCTAAGCCCACAAGGCCGAACTCTCTGCGAGTCTAAGGGGCAACAAGCGACCCCGAGGCAGCGCGTCGGCAAGCAAGCAGAAGCGGCCACTACGAGCGTCCCGAAACCCAGGAGCCAGCGGAAACCGAGTCAACGCGTCGAGGAGCCAGAAAGAGAAGCGCCAGCAGCCGGCGGAACCAGAGCCAGGAGATACCGAAGTCAGCCCAGCCACACACCCGCTCTACTAATACCACGAGAATAAATCCCACTGTTACCACTTGAACCCTTTGTTTTCTCACTGATCTACGGGCAATCACGTCATGTAAATTTGGTGGGACGAACACACAATCTTCTGAGCTAGCCGCACAAACCTCGTAACGAGCAGACACAACAAAATCAGTTCGTTACAATTTTTAAGCGAAATTTACTTGATCGATGCTTGGAAAGACATGGACAACTAGAGTCGTCATGTCTTGCGGAATTTGCGGCTTGGTTCAAATTCTCCAAGTTGATATCTTTTGTAGGTAGTATATAAGTCGGAACCAGCCGGATCGGAGAACTATATCTTATAGCTCTTATAGGAATAATCAGAAAAAAATGTAAAAAATTATATCTTTGGTGTTTTTTAACATATTACCTCCTTTCCTTGGAAATACAATTTTTTAATTAGTTTTCAATTTCGATTTAAATTTTATCAAAATCGGAAGACTATATCATATAGCTGCCATAGGAACGAACGTAAAATTGGTGGGAAAATAATATGAAACAAATTATAGCTTCGGTGTTTTTTAACATATAACCTCCTACGCTTGGAAATAATACGGAAACTTTCATGTTGTTCCGGTCACAAAAGGGGATATCCATGAAACCAAGCTTCAGACCAAATCTGAAGAACATTTCCGAGCAGTATCCAAATACCTGGAGGAAGCTAAGAAAAGCTACTACACGTACCAACTAAAAAGCAGCAAGGGCCTGCAAGTGGTAATAAAAGGAATCGAGCCCGACGTAACCGCCAAGGAAGTTATCGATGCTCTCAAGGAAAAAAGGTTTTCTGCAAAGAACGTCAGTAACATTATAAACAGGAAAAAAGAGCCGCAACCACTCTTCAGGGTCGAGCTGGAGCCAGACAGCAGAGTCTTGAAGAAAAATGAAGTGCACCCCATTTATAACCTGCAATACTTATTGCACCGAAGAATTAACGTGGAAGAGCCACATAAAAGGAACGGCCCAGTGCAATGCACAAATTGTCAGGAGTATGGAGACACCAGGGCATACTGTTCGCTTCGAACAGTCTGTGTAGCTTGTGGAGACTTCCACAATTCGGCTAACTGCCCTGCCAACAAAGAAGACCTCAAAAAGAAAAAATGCGTTAACTGCCAAGGTAACCACACGGCAAACTACAGGGGCTGTCCGGTCTACAAGGAGATGAAGGACCGCATGCGAAAAGTGATAGCAACGCGTCATCAGAATACCCAAAGTCCGTACACTTACTCGCTTACGACGCCGGAAGTATTTTTCGGCACGGCTGCACGATCCTCCTTTGGTCAACTAAATACCCAGAAGGGACTGTCATACGCCGATGCCCTTCGATCGGGGACGGAAAACCCACTCCAGTCTAATCTAGGAAACGCTCAGCAGATCCAAGAACAGTCGCAAAGCACTCTGGAAACTATGATGGTCACCATGCAACAAAGTATGATGGAACTCATGTCATTCATGAAAACGACCATGCAAACACTGGTTCAAAACCAGAACATGGTGTTACAGCTATTTGCAGCTAAGCAGTCCAAATAATCAGATGGCAAATCTACGAATAACAATGTGGAACGCCAATGGCGTTTTACGGCACAGCCTTGAAGTAACACAGTTCCTGAATGAAAATCATATCGACATTATGCTACTGGTAGAGACGCACCTCACAAACAAATACAACTTCCAAAAGAGCCGCAACCACTCTTCAGGGTCGAGCTGGAGCCAGACAGCAGAGTCTTGAAGAAAAATGAAGTGCACCCCATTTATAACCTGCAATACTTATTGCACCGAAGAATTAACGTGGAAGAGCCACATAAAAGGAACGGCCCAGTGCAATGCACAAATTGTCAGGAGTATGGACACACCAGGGCATACTGTTCGCTTCGAACAGTCTGTGTAGCTTGTGGAGACTTCCACAATTCGGCTAACTGCCCTGTCAACAAAGAAGACCTCAAAAAGAAAAAATGCGTTAACTGCCAAGGTAACCACACGGCAAACTACAGGGGCTGTCCGGTCTACAAGGAGATGAAGGACCGCATGCGAAAAGTGATAGCAACGCGTCATCAGAATACCCAAAATCCGTACACTTACTTGCGTACGACGCCGGAAGTATTTTTCGGCACGGCTGCACGATCCTCCTTTGGTCAACTAAATACCCAGAAGGGACTCTCATACGCCGATGCCCTTCGATCGGGGACGGAAAACCCACTCCAGTCTAATCTAGGAAACGCTCAGCAGATCCAAGAACAGTTGCAAAGCACTCTGGAAACTATGGAAATGGTAAGGCAATTATACAATGCAATCATAAAACCGAACAACAACTTAGACTATGTTTCCCCTGGCAGCCTCACATACTGGCCAACAGACGCCAGGAAAGTTCCAGACCTAATAGACTTTGCGGTGACAAAAAACATTCCCCGCAATATAATAAGCGCCAAAGCGCTTTCGGACCTGTCGTCAGACCATTCGCCAGTGCTAATAACTCTTCTTCAAAGCACAAAAACCACAGATCACCCCCTCAGGCTGACGTCGCACAGAACCAACTGGTTAAAATATAAAAAGTATGTAAGCTCACACATCAAATTAACTCCTCACTTCAACATCGAAGCGGACATCGACTGCTCTACCGATGCTCTTGAAGAAGTATTCGTGGAGGCAGCCACTATCTCAACACCACAAGGCAGGGACGCGCAAACCAACCACTTCAAAACTAATCTGCAAATTGAACGGTTAGTCCTAGAAAAGAGGCGCCTGCGACGTGCCTGGCAAGCCAACAGATCGCCGTCATCAAAACAACGTCTTAAGGAAGCCACTCGCTCACTAAATCGAGCTCTAAAGCAAGAAACAGAAAATGCACAGCTGCAGTACATTACAAAACTATCGCCAACCAGTACAAAACATCCTCGGTGGAGGGCTCACCCAAATCTGAGCTCTCCAATCGAAACAGTGACTCCGATAAGAAACTCATCTGGCATCTGGGCCCGCAGCGACGAAGATAGAGCCAAAACTTTTGCGTTACATCTAAGAAACGTCTTCCAGCCGAACCCTGCCACTGGTTCATTTTTCCTACCACAAATCGTATCTGAATCTATTTCTCTACCACCATTGTTTCAGCCAAAGGAGATCGCGAAAGTCATTGGGGAACTGAAACCAAAAAAGGCCCCTGGCGGTGACCAAATAACCCCAAAAATGTTAATTGAACTTCCAAACTCTGCCATTGAGGTTATTTGTAAGCTCTTCAATGGGATTATAACTCTCGGCTACTATCCAAAAAAATGGAAAAATCTATTATCATCATGATACCGAAGCCCGGAAAAGACCACACAATTCCGTCATCCTACAGACCAATTAGTTTATTATCGTGTCTGTCTAAGCTGTTCGAAAAATGCCTTCTAACTCGCATAACATCATATCTAGGAGCACACAATGTTATCCCTGCTCATCAATTTGGATTTCGTCAAAACCATGGAACAATGGAAATAACATTTTTTAATTAGTTCTGAGTTTCGAATTTAATTTTATCAAAATCTGATTACTATATCAAATAGCTGCCATAGGAACGATCGTAAAATTGGTGGAAAAATAATATGAAACAAATTATAGCTTCGGTGTTTTTTAACATATAACCTCCTACGCTTGAAAATACCATTTTTTAATCATTCTAAATTCCGAATTTAATTTTATCAAAATCGGACAACTATGTCATATAGCTGCCATAGAAGCGGAAAATTGGTGGGAAAATAACATGAAACAAATTATAGCTTCGGTATTTTTATACCCGTTACTCGTAGAGTAAAAGGGTATACTAGATTCGTCGGAAAGTATGTAACAGGCAGTAGGAGGCGTTACCGACCCCATAAAGTATCAGGATCACTAGCCGAGTCGATCTAGCCATGTCCGTCTGCCCGGATGAACGCTGAGATCTCGGAGCTAGGCTATTGAAATTTAGCGTGCAGATTCCTGAGCTTCTTACGCAGCGCAAGGTTATTTCAGCAGAGTGCCACGCCCACCCTAACGCCCATAAACCGCCCAATACTGTGGCTCCTACACTTTTGATGCTAGAATACAAATTTTAACTGAAATGTATTGTTCTCATCAATACCTATCGATTGACCCAAAAAAAGTTTAGCTCGCCTACTTTAACGCCCACAAACCGCCCAAACCTATGACGCCCAAAATTTTCAGGCTAGATAAAAAATTTTAACTGAAATGTATGGGTCTCGTCAATACCTATCGATTGATCCAAAAAAAATTTGCCGCGCCCTCTTTAACGCCCATAACGCTTAAATCTGTCTACCGCCGGTAGGTAGCGCATTTTAATCTCGCCTTGCTGCTTGCATATCTATATTTCCCTTCAGTCCCTTTAGCTGAGTAACGAGTATCTGATAGTCAAGGTACTCGACTATAGCGTTCTTCCTTGTTTTTAATTAGTTTTGATTTTCGAATTAAGTTTTATCAAAATCGGACGACTATAGGAACGATCGGAAAATTGATGGGAAAATAATATGAAACAAATTATAGCTTCGGTGTTTATACCCGTTACTCGTAGAGTAAAAGGGTGCACTAGATTCGTCGGAAAGTATTTAACAGACAGAAGGAAGCGTTTCCGACCCCATAAAGTATATATATTCTTGATCAGGATCACTAGCCGAGGCGATCTAGCCATGTCCGTCTGCCCGTCAGCCCGGATGAACGTTGAGATCTCGGAGCTAGGCTATTGAGATTTGGCGTGCAGATTCCTGAGCTTCTTACGCAGCGCAAGGTTGATTCAGCACGCCACTCTAACGCCCACAAACCGCCCAAAACTGTGGCTCCTACAGTTTTGATGCTAGAATATAAATCTTAAGTGAAATGTATTGTTCTCGTCAATACCTATTGATTGACCCAAAAAGAAGTTTGCCACGCCCACTTTAACGCCCACAAACCCCCCAAGCCTGTGGCGCCCACAATTTTCATGCTGGATAAAAAATTTTAAATGAAATGTATTGGTCTCGTCAATACCTATGGATTGATCCCAAAAAAAAATTTGCCACGCCCTCTTTTCCCTTTGGTCCCTTTAGCTGTGTAACGGGTATCTGATAGTCGAGGTACTCGACTATAGCGTTCTTCCTTGTTTTTTATATATTATCTTATACTGTTGGAAAGAACATTTTGTGTATTTTTAAGTGTTGGGGCGGGGTGGCTTGATCGATGAAATAGTTGAAGCCCCAAGATTGAGTGGTACCCAAAAAACACGGAAGTACTTTTGGGGTTTTTACGCGACGTGCTTAGGTGTTTATTAGTACACTTTGAAACATAAACTGCTTAAGCCTAACTTAACTTAAGCGCTCCAGAGCAGAGCGAACGGCAGTGCGAGCGCACGAGATGTAGACATCTGGATAAAACTGCCGCTCGACAATGCCTCCTGAAATTAAACGCCCTTTTGACGTAAACATTCTCCCCCCCCCTTACGAGGACACCCGTAGCAAGAACCTCAGGATAGTAGGCTCAGGAATATGTTGGAAGTGTACAGTTGTCGTCCGTATGTAGGAGAGTGTGGTGGTCCTTTCCACACTTGTGGCAGTGATGACCACTGCGGCAGGAGTCCTTGGTATGATTGTGAGCCAAGCAATTGGAGCAGTACTTCTGAATATGTACTTCCTGGAGCCGATTCTGAGGGCTTAGCCGTAGAAAGTGGTGGCACTTCCGTAGAGGATGGATCTTTTGGCAGACTCGGCATTGGTAGGATTTAATACCTCGAGTACGTCTGCCATCCACGGATGGGTATGGAACCCAATACTCGGATGGAGTATTCTTAGGAGGGACTTTTTGTACGGAAACTTGCGCTGAATAGGAAGAAATGATGTGTGGAACTGAGGCGGGTAATGGCCTTGGAGGGTCGGATGGAATCGGCGGAGTAGTAGGACCGCTGTTTCGAGGCAGCAATGTGTGATGCCGATCTTGGCAAGTGAGACAGTTGTGAGCGCTTGTGCAATCCCGGAATTGATGGCTGCTTGCAAAGCAATTGGAGCACAACTGCTTCCTTTGAATATAGGCTAGGCGATCGTCTACCGTCATTTGTAGGAAGCGTGGACATATACGCACGGGGTGGTTCTTCTTCGAACACAGATCACAGCCTTTGGGTAGCGGAAATATCCTTGTGTTAAAGGAATTTATTTTTGGAAATTTTGCCACTCGATTTGTGGCTTTGGACTGGACGTGGTGGAAATTGGCAGATCGGAAGCTATCGACGGCCTCAAGAGTTCGATGGCGCTCCGTCAAATAGAAATCAAGCTCAAGCCACGTAGGAATTTCGGCTTTATTTTGGATGGATTGCTCCCATAATGAGAGTGAGCTTTGGTAGTTTTGTCGAGCACATATAAACCAGGATAGGGTCCCAATTCTCAATATTAACACCGGAAAATTTTAAAAAAGTTAAGCAACCTTAAAAAGTGCGTTGAAGTTCTTTTAAGGCTGCTCCCGACTCCTGTGCTATGGATTGCACATTGAAAAGTGTCTTCAGGTGACTGTTCACCTGCAATCGCTTATTTTCGAAACGCTCAGTTAGGTTATTCCAGGCTGAGAGAAAGCCATCATTGGTGAGTGGGGATCTCGAAACTATGGAATGAGCTTCGCCACTTGTTTTTGAATTTAAATGAAATAATTTTTCAACGGTCGTTAGACTCGGATTGTCTATGTATATTGCCGTAAAAAGGTTCCGGAAAGTCGGACAGCGTATGCTGCCTTTACCGTTTGCCACAAGGAATTGAGGTGATCGCGACGGATTTTACAGGCGGATAACGTTGGGGTAGGAGCACCTGGAGCGTTCACAGTGGCCTCAAAGTGATTTTACTGATGTTGCCATGACGTTAAATAATTTAGAAATTTAATTCAGAAGTAAGGAAACGGATTGGAATCAAATTGGAATTTAGGAACCAATCAAGATTGTAAATATATACGGTCACACTGTCGGATAGGCAGAGTCAATAAATATTTATTGTATCGGATGGTCGGACTTATGTAAAGAATTACGGACTTTAATATTGTATGTTTCGAAGGCACATTTATTGTGAGCTCTTGACCCACTGTGCACTGGCGAAAATATCGATATACGTATGTATGTACACTGTACATGTGTACATATGTGGGGTGCGAATAGCGGAATAACGTTGCGGGAATTGGAAAGACTTCGCATACAACTAAATTGCAAACGATTTGCTGGAGTAAATTTGTGGAATTTGTAACTGTTTAAATGTTTTTAAATTTTAGAAATAGTTTAGCCGTATTTGTATGTCGAGAAAAGTAATTGGAGTGGACTGTATTAGAATGTTTATGTAAATATACACACGCAGCTGGAACACAGTAAAAAATATAGAGTGAGAATCTTAAGGAAAAATGTTATGTTTGGGAATTTTTTAATGTGGCTGAGTTATATTTTACACACAATTGGAATTTAAAATATATTTGAAAAATATTTTAGCTGAATAGTAGCACTGAAATATCTTCTGGAATTGTTTCAAGTGTGCAACTGTGGGCAAAGGAAACTGTGGAAACTTGGGAAACCCAAGTAACGGAATTGAAGTACATATATTAAATGCCGTTGCGTCGGATTAATCACTTTTAAATTTAGACAATATATCATACAGAAAGTTTTTCGAAATAGGGTTCGAAAAACTGGCTGTATGACCGGCAATTATAGTAAGTGGAACTTATCTGGAGCGGTTCAAGCCTGCTGGGACAACATCAAAGAAAACTCCAGGAGAGGAAAATCCAAAGATTTTGAAATCCGGCCTCGACTGGACCAAAATATTGGGGCGGGGTGGCTTGATCGATGAAATAGTCGAAGCCCCAAGATTGAGTGGTACCCAAAAAACACGGGAGTACTTTTGGGGTTTTTACGCGACGTGCGTAGGTGTACTAATGTACACTTTGAAACATGAACTGCTTAAGCCTAACTTAACTAAGCGCTCCAGAGCAGAACGGAGACTAAAGGAAGAGATGGAGTGGGAGAGCGGACGGCAGTGCGAGCGCGCGAGATGTAGACATCTGGATAAAACTGCCGCTCGACACTGCCTCCTGAAATTAATCGCCCTTTTGACGAAAACATTAAGAATTTCGAATTATATTTAATACAAATCGGACGACTCTAACATATAGCTGTCAAAGAAACGGTCAGCGAAATAATGAAATAATTGTTATACCCTTGCATTTATAATTATACCCGTTACTCGTAGAGTAAAAGGGTATACTAGATTCGTCGGAAAGTATGTAACATTCAGAAGGAAGCGTTTCCGACCCCATAAAGTATATATATTCCTGATCAGGATCACTAGCCGAGTCGATCTAGCCATGTCCGTCTGTCCGTCTGTCCGTATGAACGCTGAGATCTCGGAAACTATACAAGCTACAATACTGGGATTAGGCATACAGATTCCTGAGATTCCTGCGCAGCGCAAGTTTGTTTCAGCAGAGTTTCCACGCCCACTCTAACGCCTACAAGCCGCCCAAAACTGTGGCTCCTACAGTTTTGATGCTAGAATAAAAATTTTAACTAAAATAAATTGTTCTCGTCAATACCTATCGATTGTCAAAAAAAAAGTTTGCCACGCCCACTCTAACGCCCACAAGCCGCCCACGCCTGTGGCGCCCAAATTTTCATGCTGGATAAAAAATTTTAACTGAAATATATTGGTCTCGTCAATACCTATCGATTGATCCAAAAAAAAATTTGCCATATATATTCTTGATCTAGCCATGTCCGTCTGTCCGTACGTTTCTACGCAAGCTAGTCTCTCAGTTTTAAAGCTATCGGGCTGAAACTTTCCCAAAAGTCTTATATCTTTTGCAGGTAGTATATAAGTCGGAACCAGCCGGATCGGACAACTATATCTTATAGCTCCCATAAGAATAATCGGACAAAAAATGAAAAAAAATTATATCTTTGGTGTTTTTTAGCATATAACCTCCTAAGCTTGGAAATAACAATTTAATACGTTTTGAATTTTGAATTAAATTTTATCGAAATCGGACGACTATATCATATAGCTGCCATAGGAACGATCGGAAAATTGGTGGAAAAATAATATGAAACAAATTATAGCTTCGGTGTTTTTTAACATATAACCTGCTACGTTTAGAAATAACATTTTTTAATTAGTTCTGAATTTCGAATTTAATTTTATCAAAATCTGACGACTATATCATATAGCTGCCATAGGAACGATCGTAAAATCGGTGGGAAAATAATATGAAACAAATTATAGCTTCGGTGTTTTTTGACATATTATCTTATACTATTGAGAATATAATTTTTTGTGTTTTTAAATTTAATAATTATAGCTGCAAGGGTATATAAGCTTCGGCTTGCCGAAGCTAACTTTCTTTCTTGTTTTTAATTAGTTTTGAATTTCGAATTAAGTTTTATCAAAATCGGACGACTTCATCATATAGCTGCTATAGGAACGATCGGAAAATTGGTGGGAAAATAATATGAAACAAATTATAGCTTCGGTGTTTATACCCGTTACTCGTAGAGTAAAAGGGTACACTAGATTCGTCGGAAAGTATTTAACAGACAGAAGGAAGCGTTTCCGACCCCATAAAGTATATATATTCTTGATCAGGATCACTAGCCGAGGCGATCTAGCCATGTCCGTCTGCCCGTCAGCCCGGATGAACGTTGAGATCTCGGAGCTAGGCTATTGAGATTTGGCGTGCAGATTCCTGAGCTTCTTACGCAGCGCAAGGTTGATTCAGCACGCCACTCTAACGCCCACAAACCGCCCAAAACTGTGGCTCCTACAGTTTTGATGCTAGAATAAAAATTTTAACTGAAATGTATTGTTCTCATCAATACCTATCGATTGACCCAAAAAAAAGTTTGCCACGCCTACTTTAACGCCCACAAACCGCCCAAACCTGTGACGACCACAATTTTCAGGCTTGATAAAAAATTTTAACTGAAATGTATTGGTCTCGTCAATACCTATCGATTGATCCAAAAAAAATTTGCCGAGCCCTTTTTAACGCCCATAACGCTTAAATCTGTCTACCGCCGGTAGGTGGCGCATTTTAATCTCGCTTTGCTGCTTGCATATCTCCATTTCCCTTTGGTCCCTTTAGCTGAGTTACGGGTATCTGATAGTCGAGGTACTCGACTATATCGTTCTTCCTTGTATTTTATATATTATCTTATACTGTTGGAAATAACATTTTGTGTATTTTTAAGATTTTCGAATTATATTTAATACAATTCGGACATATAGCTGTCAAAGAAACGGTCAGCGAAATAATAAAATAATTATTATACTCTTGCATTTATTATTATACCCGTTACTCGTAGAGTAAAAGGGTATACTAGATTCGTCGGAAAGTATGTAACATTCAGAAGGAAGCGTTTCCGACCCCATAAAGTATATATATTCCTGATCAGGATCACTAGCCGAGTCGATCTAGCCATGTCCGTCTGTCCGTATGAACGCTGAGATCTCGGAAACTATATAAGCTACAATACTGGGATTTGGCATGCAGATTCCTGAGATTCCTGCGCAGCGCAAGTTTGTTTCAGCAGAGTGCCACGCCCACTCTAACGCCTACAAACCGCCCAAAACTGTGGCTCCTACAGTTTTGATGCTAGAATATAAATCTTAAGTGAAATGTATTGTTCTCGTCAATACCTATTGATTGACCCAAAAAGAAGTTTGCCACGCCCACTTTAATGCCCACAAACCGCCCAAGCCTGTGGCGCTCACAATTTTCATGCTGGATAAAAAATTTTAACTGAAATGTATTGGTCTCGTCAATACCTACGGATTGATCAAAAAAAAAAAATTTGCCACGCCCTCTTTTCCCTTTGGTCCCTTTAGCTGTGTAACGGGTATCTGATAGTCGAGGTACTCGACTATAGCGTTCTTCCTTGTTTTTTATATATTATCTTATGCTGTTGGAAAGAACATTTTGTGTATTTTTAAGTGTTGGGGCGGGGTGGCTTGATCGATGAAATAGTTGAAGCCCCAAGATTGAGTGGTACCCAAAAAACACGGAAGTACTTTTGGGGTTTTTACGCGACGTGCGTAGGTGTTTATTAGTACACTTTGAAACATAAACTGCTTAAGCCTAACTTAACTTAAGCGCTCCAAAGCAGAGCGGACGGCAGTGCGAGCGCGCGAGATGTAGACATCTGGATAAAACTGCCGCTCGACACTGCCTCCTGAAATTAAAGGCCCTTTTGACGTAAACATTCTCCCCCCCCCTTACGAGGACACCCGTAGCAAGAACCTCAGGATAGTAGGCTCAGGAATATGTTGGAAGTGTACAGTTGTCGTCCGTATGTAGGAGAGTGTGGTGGTCCTTTCCACATTTGTGGCAGTGATGACCACTGCGGCAGGAGTCCTTGGTATGATTGTGAGCCAAGCAATTGGAGCAGTACTTCTGAATATGTACTTCCTGGAGCCGATTCTGAGGGCTTAGCCGTAGAAAGTGGTGGCACTTCCGTAGAGGATGGATCTTTTGGCAGACTCGGCATTGGTAGGATTTAATACCTCGAGTACGTCTGCCATCCACGGATGGGTATGGAACCCAATACTCTGATGGAGTATTCTTAGGAGGGACTTTTTGTACGGAAACTTGCGCTGAATAGGAAGAAATGGTGTGTGGAACTGAGGCGGATAATGGCCTTGGAGGGTCGGATGGAATCGGCGGAGTAGTAGGACCGCTGTTTCGAGGCAGCAATGTGTGATGCCGATCTTGGCAAGTGAGACAGTTGTGAGCGCTTGTGCAATCCCGGAATTGATGGCTGCTTGCAAAGCAATTGGAGCACAACTGCTTCCTTTGAATATAGGCTAGGCGATCGTCTACCGTCATTTGTAGGAAGCGTGGACATATACGCACGGGGTGGTTCTTCTTCGAACACAGATCACAGCCTTTGGGTAGCGGAACTAGCCTTGTGTTAAAGGAATTTATTTTTGGAAATTCTGCCACTCGATTTGTGGCTTTGGACTGGACGTGGTGGAAATTGGCAGATCGGAAGCTATCGACGGCCTCAAGAGTTCGATGGCGCTCCGTCAAATAGAAATCAAGCTCAAGCCACGTAGGAATTTCGGCTTTATTTTGGATGGATTGCTCCTATAATGAGAGTGAGCTTTGGTAGTTTTGTCGAGCACATATAAACCAGGATAGGGTCCCAATTCTCAATATTAACACCGGAAAATTTTAAAAAAGTTAAGCAACCTTAAAAAGTGCGTTGTAGTTCTTTTAAGGCTGCTCCCGACTCCTGTGCTATGGATTGCACATTGAAAAGTGTCTTTAGGTGACTGTTCACCTGCAATCGCTTATTTTCGAAACGCTCAGTTAGGTTATTCCAGGCTGAGAGAAAGCCATCATTGGTGAGTGGGGATCTCGAAACTATGGAATGAGCTTCGCCACTTGTTTTTGAATTTAAATGAAATAATTTTTCAACGGTCGTTAGACTCGGATTGTCTATGTATATTGCCGTAAAAAGGTTCCGGAAAGTCGGACAGCGAAGATAATCGCCAGAGAAAACCTCTGTGTCGATAGGAGGGAGCCGACAGCCATACGACGTGGAATTGTGGGACGGAGTTACTGGAGCTTGAGGTATTTGGGAGGAGCCTTTTTGGGTTTGTTCCATCGGCTGCGCGGCAAATATTTCGTAAGTGGAGTACGTTTGGTAATACTTGGACTTTAGTATGGATTTTGTGTCTGCGGCGCTCTCGCCTGCAGCTATAATGCAGTCGGAGCATATGTCGTATGCTGCCTTTACCGTTTGCCACAAGGAATTGAGGTGATCGCGACGGATTTTACAGGCGGATAACGTTGGGGTAGGAGCACCTGGAGCGTTCACAGTGGCCTCAAAGTGAATCAGACAGTCAGCTGTGGCCATAAATCGGGTTAAAGCGGATTTTACTGATGTTGCCATGACGTTAAATAATTTAGAAATTTAATTCAGAAGTAAGGAAACGGATTGGAATCAAATTGGAATTTAGGAACCAATCAAGATTTTAAATTTATACGGTCACACTGTCGGATAGGCAGAGTCAATAAATATTTATTATATCGGATGGTCGGACTTATGTAAAGAATTACGGACTTTAATATTGTATGTTTCGAAGGCACATTTATTGTGAGCTCTTGACCCACTGTGCACTGGCGAAAATATCGATATACGTATGTATGTACACTGTACATATGTACATATGTGGGGTGCGAATAGCGGAATAACGTTGCGGGAATTGGAAAGACTTCGCTTATGTTTGTATGTCGGTGCGTTTGTTTGTCACCTGCACAACTAAATCGCAAACGATTTCCTGGAGTAAATTTGTGGAATTTGTAACTGTTTAAATGTTTTTAAATTTTAGAAACAGTTTAGCCGTATTTGTAGGTCGAGAAAAGTAGTTGGAGTGAACTGTATTAAAAAGAGTAGTTAGAGTGGACTGTATTAGAATATTTATGAAAGTATACACACGCAGCTGGAACACAGTAAAAACAAGGGAGAACGCTATAGTCGAGTACCTCGACTATCAGATACCCGTTACTCAGCTATATGGAGATATGCAAGCAGCAAAGCGAGATTAAAATGCGCCACCTACCGGCGGTATACAGATTTAAGCGTTATGGGCGTTAGAGTGGGCGTGGATCAATCGATAGGTATTGACGAGACGAATACATTTCAGTTAAAATTTTTTATCTAGCATGAAAATTGTGGGCGTCACAGGGTTTTGCGGTTTGTGGGCGTTAAAGTGGGCGTGGCAAACTTTTTTTTGGATCAATCGATAGGTATTGACGAGACCAATACATTTCAGTTAAAATTTTTTATCTAGCATGAAAATTGTGGGCGTCACAGGGTTTTGCGGTTTGTGGGCGTTAAAGTGGGCGTGGCAAACTTTTTTTCGGGTCAATCGATAGGTATTGATGAGAAATTTACATTTCAGTTAAAATTTTCTATATAGCATCAAAACTGTAGGAGCCACAGTTTTGGGCGGTTTGTGGGCGTTAGAGTGGGCGTGGCAGTCTACTGAAACAAACTTGCGCTGCGTAGGAAGCTCAGGAATCTGCACGCCAAATCTCAATAGCCTAGCTCCCATAGTTTCCGAGATCTCAGCGTTCATCCGGACAGACGGACAGACGGACAGACGGACAGACGGACAGACGGACAGACGGACATGGCTAGATCGACTCGGCTAGTCATCCTGATCAAGAATATATATACTTTATGGGGTCGGAAACGCTTCCTTCTGCCTGTTACATACTTTCCGACGAATCTAGTATACCCTTTTACTCTACGAGTAACGGGTATAAATATAGAGTACGAATCTTAAGGAAAAATTTTATAATCGGGAATTTTTTACTGTGGCTGAGTTATATTTTACACACAATTGGAATTTAAAATATATTTGAAAAATATTTTAGTTGAATAGTAGAACTGAAATATCTTCTGGAATTGTTTCAAGTGTGCAACTGTGGGCAAAGGAAACTGGAATATTGTCGGGCCCAAGTAACGGAATTGAAGTACATATATTAAATGCCGTTGCGTCGGATTAATCACTTTTAAATTTAGACAATATATCATACAGAAATTTTTTCGAAATAGGGTTCGAAAAACTGGCTGTATGACCGGCAATTATAGTAAGTGGAACTTATCTGGAGCGGTTCAAGCCTGCTGGGACAACATCAAAGAAAACTCCAGGAGAGGAAAATCCAAAGATTTTGAAATCCGGCCTCGACTGGACCAAAATATTGGGGCGGGGTGGCTTGATCGATGAAATAGTTGAAGCCCCAAGATTGAGTGGTACCCAAAAAACACGGAAGTACTTTTGGGGTTTTTACGCGACGTGCTTAGGTGTTTATTAGTACACTTTGAAACATGAACTGCTTAAGCCTAACTTAACTTAAGCGCTCCAGAGCAGAACGGAGACTAAAGGAAGAGATGGAGAGGGAGAGCGGACGGCAGTGCGAGCGCGCGAGATGTAGACATCTGGATAAAACTGCCGCTCGACACTGCCTCCTGAAATTAAACGCCCTTTTGATGTAAACATTAAGAATTTCGAATTATATTTAATACAAATCGGACGACTCTAACATATAGCTGTCAAAGAAACGGTCAGCGAAATAATGAAATAATTGTTATACCCTTGTATTTATTATTATACCCGTTACTCGTAAAGTAAAAGGGTATACTAGATTCGTCGGAAAGTATGTAACATTCGGAAGGAAGCGTTTCCGACCCCATAAAGTATATATATTCCTGATCAGGATCACTAGCCGAGTCGATCTAGCCATGCCCGTCTGTCCGTCTGTCCGTATGAACGCTGAGATCTCGGAAACTATACAAGCTACAATACTGGGATTAGGCATGCAGATTCCTGAGATTCCTGCGCAGCGCAAGTTTGTTTCAGCAGAGTTTCCACGCCCACTCTAACGCCTACAAGCCGCCCAAAACTGTGGCTCCTACAGTTTTGATGCTAGAATAAAAATTTTAACTAAAATAAATTGTTCTCGTCAATACCTATCGATTGTCCAAAAAAAAAGTTTGCCACTCTAACGCCCACAAGCCGCCCACGCCTGTGGCGCCCAAATTTTCATGCTGGATAAAAAATTTTAACAGAAATATATTGGTCTCGTCAATACCTATCGATTGATCCAAAAAAAAAAATTTGCCACGCCCTCTCTAACGCCCATAACGCTTAAATCTGTCTACCGCCGGTAGGTGGCGCATTTCAATCTTGCTTTGCTGCTTGCATATCTCCATATTCCTTTGGTCCCATTATCTGAGTAACGGGTATCTGATAGTCGAGGTACTCGACTATAGCGTTCTTCCTTGTTTAACATATACCCTCCTAAGCTTGGAAATAACATTTTTATACCCTTGCAGAGGGTATATTGATTTCAGTCAGAAGTTTGCAACGCAGTGAAGGAGACGCTTCCGACCCCATAAAGTATATATATTCTTGATCAGCATGACTAGACGAGTCGATCTAGCCATGTCCGTCTGTCCGTCTGTCCGTCTGTCCGTCCGTTTCTACGCAACCTAGTCTCTCAGTATTAAAGCTAGCGGGCTGAAACTTTCCCAAAAGTCTTATATCTTTTGCAGGTAGTATATAAGTCGGAACCAGCCGGATCGGACAACTATATCTTATAGCTCCCATAGGAATAATCGGACAAAATAATGAAAAAAAATTATATCTTTGGTGTTTTTTAGCATATAACCTCCTAAGCTTGGAAATAACATTTTTAATACGTTTTGAATTTTGAATTAAATTTTATCGAAATCGGACGACTATATCATATAGCTGCCATAGGAACGATCGGAAAATTGGTGGAAAAATAATATGAAACAAATTATAGCTTCGGTGTTTTTTAACATATAACCTGCTACGTTTGGAAATAACATTTTTTAATTAGTTCTGAATTTCGAATTTAACTTTATCAAAATCTGACGACTATATCATATAGCTGCCATAGGAACGATCGTAAAATCGGTGGAAAATAATATGAAACAAATTATAGCTTCGGTGTTTTTTGACATATTATCTTATACTATTGAGAATATAATTTATTGTGTTTTTAAATTTAATAATTATAGCTGCAAGGGTATATAAGCTTCGGCTTGCCGAAGCTTACTTTCTTTCTTGTTATACCCGTTACTCGTAGAGTAAAAGGGTATACTAGATTCGTCGGAAAGTATGTAACAGGCAGAAGGAAGCGTTTCCGACCCCATAAAGTATATATATTCTTGATCAGGATCACTAGCCGAGTCGATCTAGCCATGTCCGTCTGTCCGTCTGTCTGTCCGTCCGGATGAACGCTGAGATCTCGGAAACTATGAGAGCTAGGCTATTGAGATTTGGCGTGCAGATTCCTGAGCTTCTTACGCAGCGCAAGGTTGTTTCAGCAGAGTGCCACGCCCACTCTAACGCCCACAAACCGCCCAAGCCTGTGGCTCCTACAGTTTTGATGCTAGAATAAAAATTTTAACTGAAATGTATTGGTCTCGTCAATACCTATCGATTGATCTAAAAAAAGTTTGCCGAGCCCTCTTTCACGCCCATAACGCTTAAATCTGTCTACCGCCGGTAGGTGGCGCATTTTAATCTCGCTTTGGTGCTTGCATATCTCCATTTCCCTTTGGTCCCTTTAGCTGAGTAATGGGTATCTGAAAGTCGAGGTACTCGACTATAGCGTTCTTCCTTGTTGTACCCGTTACTCGTAGAGTAAAATGGTATTCTAGATTCGTCGGAAAGTATGTAACAGGCAGAAGGAAGCGTTTCCGACCCCATAAAGTATATATACTCTTGATCAGGATCACTAGCAGAGTCGATCTAGCCATGTCCGTCTGTCCGTCTGTCCGTATGAACGCTGAGATCTCGGAAACTATACAAGCTACAATACTGGGAGTAAGCATGCAGATTTCTGAGATTCCTGCGCAGCGCAAGTTTGTTTTAGCAGAGTGCCACGCCCACTCTAACGCCTACAAACCGCCCAAAACTGTGGCTTCTCCAGTTTTGATGCTAGATTACAAATTTTCACTGAAATGTATTGTTTGTAAGTTTGCCACGCCCACTCTAACGCCCACAAACCCCCCAAGCCTGTGGCGCCCACAATTTTCATGCTAGATAAAAAATTTTAACTGAAATGTATTGGTCTCGTCAATACCTATCGATTGATCCAAAAAAAATTTGCCACACCCACTCTAACGCCCATAACGCTTAAATCTGTCTACCGCCGGTAGGTGGCGCATTTCAATCTCGCTTTGCTCCTTGCATATCTTCATTTCCCTCTGGTCCCATTATCTGAGTAACGGGTATCTGATAGTCAAGGTACTCGACTATAGCGTTCTTTCTTGTTTAACATATTTCCTTCTAAGCTTGGATATAACATTTTTATACCCGTTACTCGTAGAGTAAAAGGGTATACTAGATTCGTCGGAAAGTATGTAACAGGCATAAGGAAGCGTTTCCGACCCCACAAAGTATATATATTCTTGATCAGGATCACTAGCCGAGTCGATCTAGCCATGTCCGTCTGTCCGTCTGTCCGTCTGTCCGTCTGTCCGTCTGTCTGTCCGGATGAACGCTGAGATCTCGGAAACTATGAGAGCTAGGCTATTGAGATTTGGCTAGCAGATTCCTGAGCTTCTTACGCAGCGCAGTACAGTGCCACGCCCACTCTAACGCCCACAAACCGCCCAAAACTGTGGCTCCTACAGTTTTAGTGCTAGAGTAAAAATTTTAACTGAAATGTATTGTTCTTATCAATACCTATCGATTGACCCAAAAAAAAGTTAGCCACGCCCACTTTTACGCCCACAAACCGCGAAAACCTGTGACGCCCACAATTTTCATGCTAGATAAAAAATTTTAACTGAAATGTATTGGTCTCGTCAATACCTATCGATTGATCCAAAAACAAATTTGCCACACCCACTCTAACGCCCATAACGCTTAAATCTGTATACCGCCGGTAGGTGGCGCATTTTAATCTCGCTTTGCTGCTAACATATCTCCATTTAGCTGAGTAACGGGTATCTGATAGTCGAGGTACTCGACTATAGCGTTCTTCCTTGTTTTAATTAGTTTTGAATTTCGAATTAAATTTTATCAAAATCGGACGACTACATCATATAGCTGCTATAGGAACGATCGGAAAATTGGTGGGAAAATAATATGAAACAAATTATAGCTTCGGCGTTTATACCCGTTACTCGTAGAGTAAAAGGGTATACTAGAATCGTCGGAAAGTATTTAACAGACAGAAGGAAGCGTTTCCGACCCCATAAAGTATATATATTCTTGATCAGGATCACTAGCCGAGTCGATCTAGCCATGTCCGTCTGTCCGGATGAACGCTGAGATCTCGGAAACTATGGGAGCTAGGCTATTGAGATTTGGCGTGCAGATTCCTGAGCTTCTTACGCAGCGCAAGTTTGTTTCAGCAGAGTGCAACGCCCACAAACCGCCCAAAACTGTGGCTCCTACAGTTTTGATGATAGAATAAAAATTTTAAGTGAAATGTATTGTTCTCATCAATACCTATCAATTGACCCAAAAAAAAGTTTGCCACGCCTACTTTAACGCCCACAAATCGCCCAAACCTGTGACGCCCACAATTTTCATGCTAGATAAAAAATTTTAGCTGAAATGTATTGGTCTCGTCAATACCTATCGATAGATCCAAAAAAATTTGCCGCGCCCTCTTTAACGTCCATAACGCTTAAATCTGTCTAGCGCCGGTAGGTGGCGCATTTTAATCTCGCTTTGGTGCTTGCATATCTTCATTTCCCTCTGGTCCCATTATCTGAGTAACGGGTATCTGATAGTCTCTGATTAGCATTCGTTGTAGTCAGTCGTGTTTTCTTCCCGCTATGAATTCTTATTCGTGCTCCGAGTGCAATGCTGAAGTTACAGCAGCGCAGCTTCGCGGTTTTGAGGCGGTTCGTTGCTCATCGCTTTGTCGTCGTACTTTTCACACTGCATGTGTTGATCTCCCGGAGGATGCTATTAGATTATTAACAAATATGCCGAATCTACTCTGGCAGTGTGATCGCTGTGTTGTGAGTAATGATTCATACTCCAAAATCGATGAAGTAATGGAAGAACTTCATGACCTGAAGAGTCTATACATGGATTTAAATTCAAAGTTTCTGAAGGCTTTTCCCAATTCTACCACTGACAATAGCAATGTCAGTCAACGTAAAAAAGTGGTGAAACCATTGGCTCCACCTTCTTCAATTGGTCGTCAAGCCAACCATGCAGATCTGATACCCCCCGCACCAGTTTCTTCTGCCGCCAGGAACCATGCAAAGAATAACAGGAACAAGAGGCAAATAGTTGGTCAAGCTCCTAATTGTGAACTTCTCGAAGTTGTGCCGAGCAATAAATTCCTTCATATTGGTAAATTCAGAGCGCACGTAAAATCTGATTCTGTGTGTGAATATTTTGCAAATAAGCTAGGTGTGGATACCGCCACCATAATTTGCAAGCCTTTAGTCAAAAATGGTGTAGATGTTGCTACACTGGAATTCGTCAATTTTAAATTAGGAATACCTGAGCAGCACTTTCAGACTGTGTTTAGTGATGCGTTCTGGCCCAATCCAATCAAGATCAGTCGATTCATCCACAGGGATAGGCCGATTGTTGATGGGAACGTTCTGGATTTGCACAATCATCATACATCGGAATCAAAAAACTCCCAATAATCGGCGCCTCTGGTGTCGATTTGACTACGGCAAATTTTTATGCTCCGCTTCCTCATCTTAATGCTACTTATTCGCAATGTCAACGTACGCTGGTTTCGATATCGCTAACTGCTACCATTACTCTCTCATACGCCGCTCCCAATGCACTCTTAAGTATTGGGCGCCCGTCACTCACAAATCAAAAACATTATCAGCTGGATCTTTTCTTTCTGTCTAACGTTCATCAAACGCTCACTGGAGAGGCGTTGTCACCAGATTCCGTTCAGATTCCCGCTCTAAGCGCTCTCTTCGGAGATGTGCACTCATCACAATCAAAGCAACATCGGCATCAGCTGGATTTGTCGTTGTCTATTTCGCGCGACGTTTGTCAAACGCTCTCTGGAGAGCTGCTCTCATCATATTTCATCAAGATTCCCGCTCTAAGCGCGCTCTTCGGAGTTGTGCGCTCATCACCGTCAAACAAACAACAACGTCAGCTGGAGTTGTCGTTGTCTGTTTTGCGCGACATTCGTCAAACGTTGATCGATGAGGCGCTCTCATCATATTCAATCACTCATCTCCCTCAAAGCCCGCTCTCATTATACTTCATCAAGATTCCTGCTCTAAGCGCGCTCGTCGGAGTTGTGCGCTTATCACAATTGAACCAACAACAACGTCAGCTGGAGTTGTCGTTGTCTGAATTGTGTTACGTTCGTCTAATGCTCACAAAAACCCAACGGCTGGAGCTTTCAAAATTTGCTCTATGTGATACTCGTGATCACAGTATCATTTCCTTATTACCGCGCTCCTCTCTGACGCTACGAAATTGCTTGAATTTCTCATCGACTGCTTTGTGTGGCTCTTCCCGATGGCAGCATCAACAACAACTTTGTCCATCTCTCCCCAACTTGGATAGATATGCTCTGTTAACGGCGACATTGCCATCGCTCTTAAGAACTAGTTGCTCTTTACTAAAAGTATCTAGCAAACTTAGGGAATGCATCGATCCTAGTCTGCATGAAAAAATTCGTATTAAAAACACTACATTACTGAAGGCGATTTGCGGGCCTACAACATTGGGAACGCATGAACAAATACTTCCTAGGGCATTGGACTATGATGCCTTAAATGCGAATCCGGAAATTGTTGATCGTGCTATTGTGAGTACGGCCCCACTAAAAATTTATTTTCAAAACATCTCCGGAATGCGGACAAAGGCGGAGCAAGTATACCTTGCCACATCCCAATGTGAGTTTGATGTTATAGTTTTAGTTGAAACTTGGCTCAACATATACTTTTACTCAAATGAATTCTTCGACTCCAATTTGTACCATGTGTTCCGCAAAGACAGAGATAGCACGAAAACCCACTGTGCTAGAGGGGGTGGTGTAATTGTTGCTGTTCGCTGCAATTTGCGTTGCTTGTCAAGTGGACTTCTCATTGAAGATACCCTTCTTGATCAAGTTGCGGTGTCGATAATTGGAGAATCGGAATCGCTGCAAATTGTGGTGTCATACATACCACCGAATGGTTCATATAAACTTTACAAGGCTCATCTGGGAAACATTACCGACATCTACAATAATCTGCAGGACCATCAACATATCTGTGTGATTGGAGACTTTAATCTATCATCACTCGTTTGGTCTCAGGATCCGGAGCATCACTCTTCACTGCCAAGCAACATACATCAACCACACGACATTCTTTTCATCGATGATATTTTCAGTATGGGCTTAATACAAGTCAATAATATATTCAATAACTTACATAAAATTTTAGACTTAGTATTCCTTAGCGCTGATATTATCTTTTCTTTAGTCCAATGTAGTTCACCTATAAGCAATTGTAATATCCATCATAGACCATTGCTACTAGGTATAAACTTTTACAGTTTTGCGCCTTCAGCTGAATATTCACCTAGATTTATTTTCAATGAAACCAGCCTTTGTGCCATCAGAAATGAGATCTCTGCCATTAACTGGGAGTCAGTTTTATCACATGTCAGTTTGGAGTCGTGTTATGACACATTTTTAGTTGTTATTTTAAACATCATTAAGAACAATGCTCGAGAAAGGGTCCACAATTCGTTTAAGTTGCCATGGTATACGAAAGGTTTGAAAAAGCTTAAAAATCTTCGAAATAAATTCTATAAAAGGTTTTTAGTTACACAGGATCCTGGTGATTGGAATAGACACTTGCAGCACAAACGAGAATTTGAATTTCTAAATAAATTTCTTTACAATCAGTATATAGCGAGTGTTGAGAACGGCCTAAAAAGTAATCCCAACTCTTTTTGGCGATTCATCAATTCAAAGAAAAGTGCTTCTTCAGTTCCATCAGCTATGTACCTAGGGAATTTATCTTCCCATTCAAATACAGAAACTGCAAATCTCTTTGCTTCTTATTTTAAAGCTAATTTTGAGCCAACAGCAGCCTGGAATAATTCTCAAACCTTAAATGCAATCACTCCTCTATTGAATTTAGGTAGTTAACCGTGCTAGAAGAGAATATTCATAGGGCTGTGGAAGACGTGGATGAATCGTACACTCCGGACTGTGATGGGATTCCGGCCTACTTTCTGAAACATTGTATAGAGGTGCTATGCGTTCCACTAAAAATTCTGTTTGGTAAATCACTCTCTAGTGGACACTTTGCGGATAGATGGAAGGTCGCATCCGTGACTCCAATTTTAAAATCAGGGCCGAAGAATAACATTGCCAATTACAGGCCTATAGCAAAGATCAGTAATATCGCTAAACTCTTCGAACGCATTGTTGCCCATAAATTAACATTTCTTGTAAAAACATATAAAAGCACTTCTCAGCATGGTTTTGTTTCAGGTCGGTCAACTACGACTAATCTTGCCGTTTTCAGCAACTATTGCATTCATGCCTTTAGTATGCGATATCAGGTTGATGCTATTTACACTGATTTTGCGAAAGCCTTTGACAAAGTTAGCCACAGTGCCCTACTGGCAAAACTGGCACTACTAAATGTGATAAAATCATATTTACACCATCGACTTTATAGAGTTAATATTAATGGAAAATTCTCGGATTCCTATTTGGCGACCTCTGGCCTCCCTCAGGGGAGTGCTATGGGACCTCTGCTTTTCATCATTTTCGTTAATGATGTGAGGTTCTGTCTATCTTCAGAGTGTCTCCTGTATGCAGATTATTAAAAAATTTTTAAGTCTATTAAATAAGCGACAGACTCACAATTGGTTCAACATGACTTAGTTTCCTTGAGCTCTTGGTGTAGCCGAAATTCGCTTCCTCTTAACATAAGCAAGTGCTTCTATGTCACTTACAGTAGATCCGCATACAATATCGTCACATCTTATAATATCAATGGTCAACCTCTACAACTGCGGCAGGAATCCTTGGATCTAGGAGTGTTGTTTGACTCAAAATTTAAGTTTGCAGCACACTTCGATTACATCATGCCCAGGGCCTATGCTATGTTTGGATTTGTGAAACGGAACGCATCGCTATTCACGGATCCCTACACCAGACTTGCGCTTTATTTTGCATTTGTCCGATCTAAGCTAGAATATGCGTCTCTTATTTGGAATCCCTTCACTACCACTCATGGAAAAAGAATAGAACGTCTACAGAAAGTTTTTGAAATTCGCGTTGTTGCCGCTAAGATTTTTAGACCCTACCCCTTCATACCACGAGCAATGTAGGCTTGTTCACCTACCATCCCTTGAGCATCGTAGAACTATCCTCGCCATTTGCTTCATATCTGATTTGTTGGATGGTAGTATCGACTGTCCAGAACTGCTATCGAAAGTTGGTTTTCACGCCCCGCCTAGGCAACTTCGGAATTTTGTTCCCTTTTTCCTCGAGCTGCGGCGGACAAATTATTCCAAAAACGAGCCCCTCTATAGGGCCTTATATGAGTCTAACGCACTTCCAATTGATATGCAATTGGACTACTTTTCAAGTAAATCAATTCTTAAGCATAGGTTAGTCAATTATTTTGTAAATTTTAGTACGTAAGATAAGTTGTTGAAATGTTCAAGTAGCCAGTAAAGGAATTCCGTTGGCGAAATGAAATAAATAAAAAAATAAATATCTCCATTTCCCTTTGGTCCCTTTAGCTGAGTAACAGGTATCTGATAGTCGAGGTACTCGACTATAGCGTTCTTCCTTGTTATACCCGTTACTCGTAGAGTTAAAGGGTATACTAGATTCGTCGGAAAGTATGTAACAGGCAGAAGGAAGCGTTTCCGACCCCATAAAGTATATATACTCTTGATCAGGATCACTAGCCGAGTCGATCTAGCCATGTCCGTCTGTCCGTATGAACGCTGAGATCTCGGA
This sequence comes from Drosophila suzukii, assembly GCF_043229965.1. Taxonomy (NCBI): domain Eukaryota; kingdom Metazoa; phylum Arthropoda; class Insecta; order Diptera; family Drosophilidae; genus Drosophila; species Drosophila suzukii. The sequence goes on along the minus strand of NW_027255901.1, from coordinate 815,405 downwards.
AACTATACAAGCTACAATACTGGGATTAGGCATGCAGATTCCTGAGATTCCTGCGCAGCGCAAGTTTTTTTCAACAGAGTGCCACGCCCACTCTAACGCTTACAAACCGCCCAAAACTGTGGCTCCTACAGTTTTGATGCTAGAATACAAATTTTATCTGAAATGTATTGTTCTCGTCAATACCTATTGATTGACCCAAAAAAAAGTTTGCCACGCCCACTTTCACGCCCACAAACCGCTCAAGCCTGTGGTGCCCACAATTTTCATGCTAGATACAAAATTCTAACTGAAATGTATTGGTCTCGTCAATACCTATCGTTTGATCCAAAAAAAAATTTGCCACGCCCTCTTTAACGCCCATAACGCTTAAATCTGACTACCGCCGGTAGGTGGCGCATTTTAATCTCGCTTTGCTGCTTGCATATCTCCATTTCCCTTTGGTCCCTTTAGCTGAGTAACGAGTATCTGATAGTTGAGGAACTCGACTACAGCGTTCTTCCTTGTTATACCCGTTACTCGTAGAGTAAAAGGGTATACTAGATTCGTCGGAAAGTATGTAACAGGCAGAATGAAGCGTTTCCGACCCCATAAAGTATATATACTCTTGATCAGGATCACTAGCAGAGTCGATCTAGCCATGTCCGTCTGTCCGTATGATCGCTGAGATCTCGGAAACTATACAAGCTACAATACTGGGATTAAGCATGTAGATTCCTGAGATTCTTGCGCAGCGCAAGTTTGTTTCAGCAGAGTACCACGCCCACTCTAACGCCTACAAACCGCCCAAAACTGTGGCTTCTACAGTTTTGATGCTAGATTACAAATTTTAACTGAAATGTATTGTTTGTTAGTTTGCCACGCCCACTCTAACGCCCACAAACCGCCCAAGCCTGTGGCGCCAACAATTTTCATGCTAGATAAAAAATTTTAACTAAAATGTATTGGTCTCGTCAATACCTATCGATTGATCCAAAAAAAAATTTGGCACACCCACTCTAACCCCATAACGCTTAAATCTGTCTACCGCCGGTAGGTGGCGCATTTCAATCTCGCTTTGCTGCTTGCATATCTTCATTTCCCTTTGGTCCCATTATCTGAGTAACGGGTATCCGATAGTCGAGGTACTCGACTATAGCGTTCTTCCTTGTTTAACATATTTCCTCCTAAGCTTGGATATAACATTTTTTTAAATAGTTTTGAATTTCGAATTAAGTTTTATCAAAATCGGACGACTACATCATATAGCTGCTATAGGAACGATCGGAAAATTGGTGGGAAAATAATATGAAAGAAATTATAGCTTCGGTGTTTATACCCGTTACTCGTAGAGTAAAAGGGTATACTAGATTCGTCGGAAAGTATTTAACAAACAGAAGGAAGCGTTTCCGACCCCATAAAGTATATATATTCTTTATCAGGATCACTAGCTGAGTCGATCTAGCCATGTCCGTCTGTCCGGATGAACGCTGAGATCTCGGAGCTAGGCTATTGAGATTTGGCGTGCAGATTCCTGAGCTTCTTACGCAGCGCAAGTTTGTTTCAGCAGAGTGCAACGCCCACTCTAACTCTCACAAACCGCCCAAAACTGTGGCTCCTAAAGTTTTAATGCTATAATAAAAATTTTAAGTGAAATGTATTGTTCTCATCAATACCTATCAATTGACCCAAAAAAAAGTTTGCCACGCCTACTTTAACGCCCACAAATCGCCCAACCCTGTGACGCCCACAATTTTCATTCTAGATAAAAATTTTTAGCTGAAATGTATTGGTCTCGTCAATACCTATATATACTCTTGATCAGGATCACTAGCAGAGTCGATCTAGCCATGTCCGTCTGTCTGTCTGTCCGTATGAACGCTGAGATCTCGGAAACTATACAAGCTACAATACTGGGATTAGGCATGCAGATTCCTGAGATTCCTGTGCAGAGCAAGTTTGTTTTAACAGAGTGCCACGCCCACTCTAACGCCTACAAACCGCCCAAAACTGTGGCTTCTACAGTTTTGATGCTAGATTACAAAGTATGTAACAGGCAGAAGGAAGCGTTTCCGACCCCATAAAGTATATATACTCTTGATCAGGATCACTAGCAGAGTCGATCTAGCCATGTCCGTCTGTCCGTATGAACGCTGAGATCTCGGAAACTATACAAGCTACAATACTGGGAATAGGCATGCAGATTCCTGAGATTCCTGCGCAGCGCAAGTTTGTTTCAACAGAGTGCCACGCCTACTTTAACGCCCACAAACCGCCCAAAACTGTGGCTCCTACAGTTTTGATGCTAGAATAAAAATTTTAACTGAAATGTATTTTTCTCATCAATACCTATCGATTGACCCAAAAAAAGTTTGCCACGCCTACTTTAACGCCCACAAACCGCCCAAACCTGTGACGCCCACAATTTTCATGCTAGATAAAAAATTTTAGCTGAAATGTATTGGTCTCGTCAATACCTATCGATTGATCCAAAAAAATTTGCCGCGCCCTCTTTAACGCCCATAACGCTTAAATCTGTCTACCGCCGGTAGGTGGCGCATTTTAATCTAGCTTTGGTGCTTGCATATCTCCATTACCCTTTGGTCCCTTTAGCTGAGTAACGGTTATCTGATAGTCGAGGTACTCGACTATAGCGTTCTTCCTTGTTATACCCGTTAGTCGTAGAGTAAAAGGGTATACTAGATTCGTCGGAAAGTATGTAACAGGCAGAAGGAAGCGTTTCCGACCCCATAAAGTATATATACTCTTGACCAGGATCACTAGCAGAGTCGATCTAGCCATGTCCGTATGTCCGTATGAACGCTGAGATCTCGGAAACTATACGAGCTACAAAACTGGGATTAAGCATGCAGATTCCAGAGATTCTTGCGCAGCGCAAGTTTGTTTCAGCAGAGTGCCACGCCCACTCTAACGCCTACAAACCGCCCAAAACTGTGGCTTCTACAGTTTTGATGCTAGATTACAAATTTTAAGTGAAATGTATTGGTCTCATCAATACCTATCAATTGACCCAAAAAAAAATTTGCCACGCCTACTTTAACGCCCACAAATCGCCCAAACCTGTGACGCCCACAATTTTCATGCTAGATAAAAAAATTTATTTCATTTGTATTGGTCTCGTCAATACCTATATATACTCTTGATCAGGATCACTAGCAGAGTCGATCTAGCCATGTCCGTCTGTCTGTCTGTCCCTATGAACGCTGAGATCTCGGAAACTATACAAGCTACAATACTAGGATTAGGCATGCAGATTCCTGAGATTCCTGCGCAGAGCAAGTTTGTTTTAACAGAGTGCCACGCCCACTCTAACGCCTACAAACCGGCCAAAACTGTGGCTTCTACAGTTTTGATGCTAGATAACAACGTATGTAACAGGCAGAAGGAAGCGTTTCCGACCCCATAAAGTATATATACTCTTGATCAGGATCACTAGCAGAGTCGATCTAGCCATGTCCGTCTGTCCGTCTGTCCATATGAACGCTGAGATCTCGGAAACTATACAAGCTACAATACTGGGATTAGGTATGCAGATTCCTGAGATTCCTGCGCAGCGCAAGTTTGTTTCAACAGAGTGCCACGCCCACTCTAACGCCTACAAACCGCCCAAAACTGTGGCTCCTACAGTTTTGATGCTAGAATAAAAATTTTAACTGAAATTTATTTTTCTCATCAATACCTAACGATTGACCCAAAAAAAGTTTGCCACGCCTACTTTAACGCCCACAAACAGCCCAAACCTGTGACGCCCACAATTTTCATGCTAGATACAAAATTTTAGCTGAAATGTATTGGTCTCGTCAATACCTATCGATTGATCCACAATTTTCATGCTAGATAAAAAATTTTAGCTGAAATGTATTGGTCTCGTCAATACCTATCGATTGATCCAAAAAAATTTGCCACGCCCTCTTTAACGCCCATAACGCTTAAATCTGACTACCGCCGGTAGGTGGCGCATTTTAATCTCGCTTTGCTGCTTGCATATCTCCATTTCCCTTTGGTCCCTTTAGCTGAGTAACGAGTATCTGATAGTTGAGGAACTCGACTACAGCGTTCTTCCTTGTTATACCCGTTACTCGTAGAGTAAAAGGGTATACTAGATTCGTCGGAAAGTATGTAACAGGCAGAATGAAGCGTTTCCGACCCCATAAAGTATATATACTCTTGATCAGGATCACTAGCAGAGTCGATCTAGCCATGTCCGTCTGTCCGTATGATCGCTGAGATCTCGGAAACTATACAAGCTACAATACTGGGATTAAGCATGTAGATTCCTGAGATTCTTGCGCAGCGCAAGTTTGTTTCAGCAGAGTACCACGCCCACTCTAACGCCTACAAACCGCCCAAAACTGTGGCTTCTACAGTTTTGATGCTAGATTACAAATTTTAACTGAAATGTATTGTTTGTTAGTTTGCCACGCCCACTCTAACGCCCACAAACCGCCCAAGCCTGTGGCGCCAACAATTTTCATGCTAGATAAAAAATTTTAACTAAAATGTATTGGTCTCGTCAATACCTATCGATTGATCCAAAAAAAAATTTGGCACACCCACTCTAACCCCATAACGCTTAAATCTGTCTACCGCCGGTAGGTGGCGCATTTCAATCTCGCTTTGCTGCTTGCATATCTTCATTTCCCTTTGGTCCCATTATCTGAGTAACGGGTATCCGATAGTCGAGGTACTCGACTATAGCGTTCTTCCTTGTTTAACATATTTCCTCCTAAGCTTGGATATAACATTTTTTTAAATAGTTTTGAATTTCGAATTAAGTTTTATCAAAATCGGACGACTACATCATATAGCTGCTATAGGAACGATCGGAAAATTGGTGGGAAAATAATATGAAAGAAATTATAGCTTCGGTGTTTATACCCGTTACTCGTAGAGTAAAAGGGTATACTAGATTCGTCGGAAAGTATTTAACAAACAGAAGGAAGCGTTTCCGACCCCATAAAGTATATATATTCTTTATCAGGATCACTAGCTGAGTCGATCTAGCCATGTCCGTCTGTCCGGATGAACGCTGAGATCTCGGAGCTAGGCTATTGAGATTTGGCGTGCAGATTCCTGAGCTTCTTACGCAGCGCAAGTTTGTTTCAGCAGAGTGCAACGCCCACTCTAACTCTCACAAACCGCCCAAAACTGTGGCTCCTAAAGTTTTAATGCTATAATAAAAATTTTAAGTGAAATGTATTGTTCTCATCAATACCTATCAATTGACCCAAAAAAAAGTTTGCCACGCCTACTTTAACGCCCACAAATCGCCCAACCCTGTGACGCCCACAATTTTCATTCTAGATAAAAATTTTTAGCTGAAATGTATTGGTCTCGTCAATACCTATATATACTCTTGATCAGGATCACTAGCAGAGTCGATCTAGCCATGTCCGTCTGTCTGTCTGTCCGTATGAACGCTGAGATCTCGGAAACTATACAAGCTACAATACTGGGATTAGGCATGCAGATTCCTGAGATTCCTGTGCAGAGCAAGTTTGTTTTAACAGAGTGCCACGCCCACTCTAACGCCTACAAACCGCCCAAAACTGTGGCTTCTACAGTTTTGATGCTAGATTACAAAGTATGTAACAGGCAGAAGGAAGCGTTTCCGACCCCATAAAGTATATATACTCTTGATCAGGATCACTAGCAGAGTCGATCTAGCCATGTCCGTCTGTCCGTATGAACGCTGAGATCTCGGAAACTATACAAGCTACAATACTGGGAATAGGCATGCAGATTCCTGAGATTCCTGCGCAGCGCAAGTTTGTTTCAACAGAGTGCCACGCCTACTTTAACGCCCACAAACCGCCCAAAACTGTGGCTCCTACAGTTTTGATGCTAGAATAAAAATTTTAACTGAAATGTATTTTTCTCATCAATACCTATCGATTGACCCAAAAAAAGTTTGCCACGCCTACTTTAACGCCCACAAACCGCCCAAACCTGTGACGCCCACAATTTTCATGCTAGATAAAAAATTTTAGCTGAAATGTATTGGTCTCGTCAATACCTATCGATTGATCCAAAAAAATTTGCCGCGCCCTCTTTAACGCCCATAACGCTTAAATCTGTCTACCGCCGGTAGGTGGCGCATTTTAATCTAGCTTTGGTGCTTGCATATCTCCATTACCCTTTGGTCCCTTTAGCTGAGTAACGGTTATCTGATAGTCGAGGTACTCGACTATAGCGTTCTTCCTTGTTATACCCGTTAGTCGTAGAGTAAAAGGGTATACTAGATTCGTCGGAAAGTATGTAACAGGCAGAAGGAAGCGTTTCCGACCCCATAAAGTATATATACTCTTGACCAGGATCACTAGCAGAGTCGATCTAGCCATGTCCGTATGTCCGTATGAACGCTGAGATCTCGGAAACTATACGAGCTACAAAACTGGGATTAAGCATGCAGATTCCAGAGATTCTTGCGCAGCGCAAGTTTGTTTCAGCAGAGTGCCACGCCCACTCTAACGCCTACAAACCGCCCAAAACTGTGGCTTCTACAGTTTTGATGCTAGATTACAAATTTTAAGTGAAATGTATTGGTCTCATCAATACCTATCAATTGACCCAAAAAAAAATTTGCCACGCCTACTTTAACGCCCACAAATCGCCCAAACCTGTGACGCCCACAATTTTCATGCTAGATAAAAAAATTTATTTCATTTGTATTGGTCTCGTCAATACCTATATATACTCTTGATCAGGATCACTAGCAGAGTCGATCTAGCCATGTCCGTCTGTCTGTCTGTCCCTATGAACGCTGAGATCTCGGAAACTATACAAGCTACAATACTGGGATTAGGCATGCAGATTCCTGAGATTCCTGCGCAGAGCAAGTTTGTTTTAACAGAGTGCCACGCCCACTCTAACGCCTACAAACCGGCCAAAACTGTGGCTTCTACAGTTTTGATGCTAGATAACAACGTATGTAACAGGCAGAAGGAAGCGTTTCCGACCCCATAAAGTATATATACTCTTGATCAGGATCACTAGCAGAGTCGATCTAGCCATGTCCGTCTGTCCGTCTGTCCATATGAACGCTGAGATCTCGGAAACTATACAAGCTACAATACTGGGATTAGGTATGCAGATTCCTGAGATTCCTGCGCAGCGCAAGTTTGTTTCAACAGAGTGCCACGCCCACTCTAACGCCTACAAACCGCCCAAAACTGTGGCTCCTACAGTTTTGATGCTAGAATAAAAATTTTAACTGAAATTTATTTTTCTCATCAATACCTAACGATTGACCCAAAAAAAGTTTGCCACGCCTACTTTAACGCCCACAAACAGCCCAAACCTGTGACGCCCACAATTTTCATGCTAGATAAAAAATTTTAGCTGAAATGTATTGGTCTCGTCAATACCTATCGATTGATCCAAAAAAATTTGCCGCGCCCTCTTTAACGCCCATAACGCTTAAATCTATCTACCGCCGGTAGGTGGCGCATTTTAATCTCGCTTTGGTGCTTGCATATCTCCATTACCCTTTGGTCCCTTTAGCTGAGTAACGGGTATCTGATAGTCGAGGTACTCGACTATAGCGTTCTTCCTTGTTATACCCGTTAGTCGTAGAGTAAAAGGGTATACTAGATTCGTCGGAAAGTATGTAACAGGCAGAAGGAAGCGTTTCCGACCCCATAAAGTATATATACTCTTGACCAGGATCACTAGCAGAGTCGATCTAGCCATGTCCGTATGTCCGTATGAACGCTGAGATCTCGGAAACTATACAAGCTACAATACTGGGATTAGGCATGCAGATTCCTGAGATTCCTGCGCAGAGCAAGTTTGTTTTAACAGAGTGCCACGCCCACTCTAACGCCTACAAACCGCCCAAAACTGTGGCTTCTACAGTTTTGATGCTAGATTACAAAGTATGTAACAGGCAGAAGGAAGCGTTTCCGACCCCATAAAGTATATATACTCTTGATCAGGATCACTAGCAGAGTCGATCTAGCCATGTCCGTCTGTCCGTATGAACGCTGAGATCTCGGAAACTATACAAGCTACAATACTGGGATTAGGCATGCAGATTCCTGAGATTCCTGCGCAGCGCAAGTTTGTTTCAACAGAGTGCCACGCCTACTTTAACGCCCACAAACCGCCCAAAACTGTGGCTCCTACAGTTTTGATGCTAGAATAAAAATTTTAACTGAAATGTATTTTTCTCATCAATACCTATCGATTGACCCAAAAAAAGTTTGCCACGCCTACTTTAACGCCCACAAACCGCCCAAACCTGTGACGCCCACAATTTTCATGCTAGATAAAAAATTTTAGCTGAAATGTATTGGTCTCGTCAATACCTATCGATTGATCCAAAAAAATTTGCCGCGCCCTCTTTAACGCCCATAACGCTTAAATCTATCTACCGCCGGTAGGTGGCGCATTTTAATCTCGCTTTGGTGCTTGCATATCTCCATTTCCCTTTAGCTGAGTAACGGGTATCTGATAGTCGAGGTACTCGACTATAGCGTTCTTCCTTGTTATACCCGTTAGTCGTAGAGTAAAAGGGTATACTAGATTCGTCGGAAAGTATGTAACAGGCAGAAGGAAGCGTTTCCGACCCCATAAAGTATATATACTCTTGATCACGATCACTAGCAGAGTCGATCTAGCCATGTCCGTCTGTCCGTATGAACGCTGAAATCTCGGAAACTATACAAGCTACAGTACTGGGATTAAGCATGCAGATTCCTGAGATTCCTGCGCAGCGCAAGTTTGTTTCAGCAGAGTGCAACGCCCACTCTAACTCTCACAAACCGTACAAAACTGTGGCTCCTAAAGTTTTAATGCTAGAATAAAAATTTTAAGTGAAATGTATTGTTCTCATCAATACCTATCAATTGACCAAAAAAAAAGTTTGCCACGCCTACTTTAACGCCCACAAATCGCCCAACCCTGTGACGCCCACAATTTTCATTCTAGATAAAAAATTTTAGCTGAAATGTATTGGTCTCGTCAATACCTATATATACTCTTGATCAGGATCACTAGCAGAGTCGATCTAGCCATGTCCGTCTGTCTGTCTGTCCGTATGAACGCTGAGATCTCGGAAACTATACAAGCTACAATACTGGGATTAGGCATGCAGATTCCTGAGATTCCTGCGCAGAGCAAGTTTGTTTTAACAGAGTGCCACGCCCACTCTAACGCCTACAAACCGCCCAAAACTGTGGCTTCTACAGTTTTGATGCTAGATTACAAAGTATGTAACAGGCAGAAGGAAGCGTTTCCGACCCCATAAAGTATATATACTCTTGATCAGGATCACTAGCAGAGTCGATCTAGCCATGTCCGTCTGTCCGTATGAACGCTGAGATCTCGGAAACTATACAAGCTACAATACTGGGATTAGGCATGCAGATTCCTGAGATTCCTGCGCAGCGCAAGTTTGTTTCAACAGAGTGCCACGCCTACTTTAACGCCCACAAACCGCCCAAAACTGTGGCTCCTACATTTTTGATGCTAGAATAAAAATTTTAACTGAAATGTATTTTTCTCATCAATACCTATCGATTGACCCAAAAAAAGTTTGCCACGCCTACTTTAACGCCCACAAACCGCCCAAACCTGTGACGCCCACAATTTTCATGCTAGATAAAAAATTTTAGCTGAAATGTATTGGTCTCGTCAATACCTATCGATTGATCCAAAAAAATTTGCCGCGCCCTCTTTAACGCCCATAACGCTTAAATCTGTCTACCGCCGGTAGGTGGCGCATTTTAATCTCGCTTTGGTGCTTGCATATCTCCATTACCCTTTGGTCCCTTTAGCTGAGTAACGGGTATCTGATAGTCGAGGTACTCGACTATAGCGTTCTTCCTTGTTATACCCGTTAGTCGTAGAGTAAAAGGGTATACTAGATTCGTCGGAAAGTATGTAACAGGCAGAAGGAAGCGTTTCCGACCCCATAAAGTATATATACTCTTGACCAGGATCACTAGCAGAGTCGATCTAGCCATGTCCGTATGTCCGTATGAACGCTGAGATCTCGGAAACTATACGAGCTACAAAACTGGGATTAAGCATGCAGATTCCAGAGATTCTTGCGCAGCGCAAGTTTGTTTCAGCAGAGTGCCACGCCCACTCTAACGCCTACAAACCGCCCAAAACTGTGGCTTCTACAGTTTTGATGCTAGATTACAAATTTTAAGTGAAATGTATTGGTCTCATCAATACCTATCAATTGACCCAAAAAAAAATTTGCCACGCCTACTTTAACGCCCACAAATCGCCCAAACCTGTGACGCCCACAATTTTCATGCTAGATAAAAAATTTTATTTCATTTGTATTGGTCTCGTCAATACCTATATATACTCTTGATCAGGATCACTAGCAGAGTCGATCTAGCCATGTCCGTCTGTCTGTCTGTCCCTATGAACGCTGAGATCTCGGAAACTATACAAGCTACAATACTGGGATTAGGCATGCAGATTCCTGAGATTCCTGCGCAGAGCAAGTTTGTTTTAACAGAGTGCCACGCCCACTCTAACGCCTACAAACCGCCCAAAACTGTGGCTTCTACAGTTTTGATGCTAGATAACAAAGTATGTAACAGGCAGAAGGAAGCGTTTCCGACCCCATAAAGTATATATACTCTTGATCAGGATCACTAGCAGAGTCGATCTAGCCATGTCCGTCTGTCCGTCTGTCCGTATGAACGCTGAGATCTCGGAAACTATACAAGCTACAATACTGGGATTAGGTATGCAGATTCCTGAGATTCCTGCGCAGCGCAAGTTTGTTTCAACAGAGTGCCACGCCCACTCTAACGCCTACAAACCGCCCAAAACTGTGGCTCCTACAGTTTTGATGCTAGAATAAAAATTTTAACTGAAATTTATTTTTCTCATCAATACCTATCGATTGACCCAAAAAAAGTTTGCCACGCCTACTTTAACGCCCACAAACAGCCCAAACCTGTGACGCCCACAATTTTCATGCTAGATAAAAATTTTTAGCTGAAATGTATTGGTCTCGTCAATACCTATCGATTGATCCAAAAAAATTTGCCGCGCCCTCTTTAACGCCCATAACGCTTAAATCTATCTACCGCCGGTAGGTGGCGCATTTTAATCTCGCTTTGGTGCTTGCATATCTCCATTTCCCTTTAGCTGAGTAACGGGTATCTGATAGTCGAGGTACTCGACTATAGCGTTCTTCCTTGTTATACCCGTTAGTCGTAGAGTAAAAGGGTATACTAGATTCGTCGGAAAGTATGTAACAGGCAGAAGGAAGCGTTTCCGACCCCATAAAGTATATATACTCTTGATCAGGATCACTAGCAGAGTCGATCTAGCCATGTCCGTCTGTCCGTATGAACGCTGAAATCTCGGAAACTATACAAGCTACAGTACTGGGATTAAGCATGCAGATTCCTGAGATTCTTGCGCAGCGCAAGTTTTTTTCAGCAGAGTGCCACGCCCACTCTAACGCCTACAAACCGCCCAAAACTGTGGCTTCTACAGTTTTGATGCTAGATAAAAAATTTTAACTGAAATGTATTGGTCTCGTCAATACCTATCGATTGATGCAAAAAAAAATTTGCCACACCCACTCTAACGCTATACTAGATTCGTCGGAAAGTATGTAAAAGGCAGAAGGAAGCGTTTCCGACCCCATAAAGTATATATACTCTTGATCAGGATCACTAGCAGAGTCGATCTAGCCATGTCCGTCTGTCCGTATGAACGCTGAGATCTCGGAAACTATACAAGCTACAAAACTGGGATTAGGCATGCAGATTCCTGAGATTCCTGCGCAGCGCAAGTTTGTTTCAACAGAGTGCCACGCCTACTTTAACGCCCACAAACCGCCCAAGACTGTGGCTCCTACAGTTTTGATGCTAGAATAAAAATGTTAACTGAAATGTATTTTTCTCATCAATATCTATCGATTGACCCAAAAAAAGTTTGCCACGCCTACTTTAACGCCCACAAACCGCCCAAACCTGTGACGCCCACAATTATGATGCTAGATAAAAAATTTTTGCTGAAATGTATTGGTCTCGTCAATACCTATCGATTGATCCAAAAAAATTTGCCGCGCCCTCTTTAACGCCCATAACGCTTAAATCTGTCTACCGCCGGTAGGTGGCGCATTTTAATCTCGCTTTGGTGCTTGCATATCTCCATTTCCCTTTGGTCCCTTTAGCTGAGAAACGGGTATCTGATAGTCGAGGTACTCGACTATAGCGTTCTTCCTTGTTTAACATATTTCCTCCTAAGCTTGGATATAACATTTTTTCAATTAGTTTTGAATTTCGAACTAAGTTTTATCATAATCGGACGACTACATCATATAGGTGCTATAGGAACAATCGGAAAATTGGTGGGAAAATAATATGAAACAAATAATAGCTTCGGTGTTTATACCCGTTACTCGTAGATTAAAAGAGTATACTAGATTCGTCGAAAAGTGTGTAACAGACATTAGGAAGCGTTTCCGACGCCATAAATTATATATATTCTTGATCAGGATCACTAGCCGAGTCGATCTAGCCATGTCCGTCTGTCTGGATGAACGCTGAGATCTCGGAGCTAGGCTATTGAGATTTAGCGTGCAGATTCCTGAGCTTCTTGCGCAGCGCAAGTTTGTTTCAGCAGAGTGCAACGCCCACTCTAACGCCCACAAACCCAAAACTGTGGCTCCTACAGTTTTGATGCTAGAATAAAAATTTTAAGTGAAAAGTATTGTTCTCATCAATACCTATCAATTGACCCAACAAAAAGTTTGCCACGCCTACTTTAACGCCCACAAACCGCCCAAACCTGTGACGCCCACAATTTTCATGCTAGATAAAAAATTTTAGCTGAAATGTATTGGTCTCGTCAATACCTATCGATTGATCCAATAAAAAATTTGCCGCGCCCTCTTTAACGCCCATAACGCTTAAACCTGTCTACCGCCGGTAGGTGGCGCATTTTAATCTCGCTTTGGTGCTTGCATATCTCCATTTCCCTTTGGTCCTTTTAGCTGAGTAACGGGTATCTGATAGTCGAGGTACTCGACTATAGCGTTCTTCCTTGTTATACCCGTTACTCGTAGAGTAAAAGGGTATACTAGATTCGTCGGAAAGTATGTAACAGGCAGAAGAAAGCGTTTCCGACCCCATAAAGTATATATACTCTTGATCAGGATCACTAGCAGAGTCGATCTAGCCATGTCCGTCTGTCCGTATGAACGCTGAGATCTCGGAAACTATACAAGCTACAATACTGGGATTAAGCATGCAGAATCCTGAGATTCTTGCGCAGCGCAAGTTTGTTTCAGCAGAGTGCCACGCCCACTCTAACGCCTACAAACCGCCCAAAACTGTGGCTTCTACAGTTTTGATGCTAGATTACAAATTTTAACTGAAATGTATTGTTCTCCTCAATTCCTATTGATTGACCCAAAAAAAAGTTTTCCACGCCTACTCTAGCGCCCACAAACCGGCCAAGCCTGTGGCGCCCACAATTTTCATGCTAGATAAAAAATTTTAACTGAAATGTATTGGTCTCGTCAATACCTATCGCTTGATCCAAAAAAAGTTTGCCGCGCCCTCTTTAACGCCCATAACGCGTAAATCTGTCTACAGCCGGTAGGTGGCGCATTTTAATCTCGCTTTGCTGCTTGCATATCTCCATTTCCCTTTGGTCCCTTTAGCTGAGTAACGGGGTATACAGGATTCGTCGGATAGTATGTAACAGGCAGAAGGAAGCGTTTCCGACCCCATAAAGTATATATATTCTTGATCAGGATCACTAGCCGAGTCGATCTAGCCATGTCCGTCTGTCGGTCTGCCCGTATCAACGCTGAGATCTCGGAAACTATAGAAGCTACAATACTGGGATTAGGCATGCAGATTCCTGAGATTCCTGCGCAGCGCAAGTTTGTTTCGACAGAGTGCCACGCCCACTCTTACGCCTTCAAACCGCCCAAAACGGTGGCTGCTACAGTTTTGATGCTAGAATACAATTTTTAACTGAAATGTATTCGATTAACGCTTAAATCTGTCTACCGCCGGTAGGTGGCGCATTTCAATCTCGCTTTGCTGCTGGCATATCTTCATTTCCCTTTGGTCCCATTATCTGAGTAATGGGTATCTGATAGTCGAGGTACTCGACCTATTGCTGCACTACCACTTGCTAAACTACTAAGAGCGCTGAGGGCTGTCAAGATCGGTACGATTGGTAGAAAAACTCCAATTTTGGGTACATTAATTACACGAGGTACTTTAACATTTTTCTTAGAACCCAATGATTGATGAATTGATTTACGTGCAACTTTAATTGCACTCAGAATGTCTAATGGTTTTTGTTTTTTTAATGTCTTAGTAGCAACATTAATAACAGTCGAAGGGTTTGTCTTCTTCATTTTATTCTTCAATATCTTTTTCCTTCCTTTCCTTCCGTTTTATTCAATCCCATACCAATTTTTTTCTTGGCTTTCATTATATTTGTAAGAAAGTATGCTGCTGCTCTTTCACCAAGACTGCTATCTGGTGCCTTGACACGCGACCAGGCTTTGTCAATTAATATAGAGTCTGCCCTATGTCGTTCACTCAATGCCTTGTTTTGAGAATATGCAATATCGTGCTCTTTGTAAGCTTCATCCAATGGGTTTATTCCTTGATCACAACGTTCCAACCGTTTCTGTAACTTTGTACCCGGTCCACAAAAATTATATCCCGGAATATGGGCTTCAAACGGTAATTTATTGATTAGCTTATCGACAAGACCACCACCGTGTTTACAATTAAAAATACGACTGATGCGATTATAAAAACGTTTCCCCATTTTATTGATGTTTAATCATCAAAGATTTCTCATTGAATGAGGTACACTAGGTAAAAAGATGCGCTTAATAAGTCAAAAACAAAAAATTTTAGTCAGAAATATTAACGATGAAAACGAGAAAAATCTAGCGCCACGACCGAACACAATAAGGGCTCTAATTGTTGGGCCTTCAAATTATGGTAAAACTAATATTATGTTAAGTCTAATAGAGAGTCCTAATGGATTAAAATTCGAAAATGTTTATATATTTTCAAAAAGTTTATATCAACCTAAATATGAGTACTTGGAGAAATTAATCAAACCGATTAAAGGAATGGGATATCATACATTCTCCCATAATGAGGGTGTACTAGACCCCAGTGAAGCTAAAAACAATTCCATTATGATGTTCGATGACGTAGCTTGTGAAAAACAAGATAACATAAGATCTTTTTTTTGTATGGCTCGACATAAAAATATCGACCCTTTTAATAGTAATTTCAAAGCTTGGTTAGACACTTACAATCCCACAGTTTATCAAGAGATTTCAATATGTCTAGAGCACTTGCATTATCTTTGAATGGAAATAGTTCCATTATAAATACAAATTTCCACCTACCGAATTGAATGGTCGATATGAGTGCGCTCTTATCGATTTTAATGTGTACAATTCGATTCCAAATATTGATGAAAAAAATAACCTCTTCCACATCGGTGACATCCACAATTCCAACTGGATCATATGAAATGAATGATATCACCGATTTTATTTACAATAAACTAAAAGACTATAACCTGGAAAATACATTTAAAATTCAAAGTAATAATAATACACTTCAAGTTGAAATAACTACCATGCGAGAGTCAGTTTACTTTAATAAGGAAAGATCGGTTGGACAATTGTTTGGACAATTGTTTGGATCGACAGTAAAAAGAAGCTCACTTACTTTGAAAAAGAAACTATTTTTAAAGTCGTTAGGCTTGAAGCTTCGAGTATATTACAAAAGGTGGAAAGTAAAACAATGAACGAAATTTTAAATGTTCGAGAAAAGGTTTACTCAAATGAGAGTATTTCGAAGAAAGAGTTTCATACTTATTCATCGTATAATCAAACATTTAAACCAAACGATGAAATTCGAGTTACTATTCAAAATCAAGACTTGTACGTGCTTCCTCACGAAAGTTACCTTAATTTTCAAGAAATTATTAGAAAAGATTCACCGAATGGACCTACATCTGATAATGTTACCACTTTTTTAAAAATAATTGTATGGGTTACTTTTTGGATGAAATTAAGTACGAAATAAATGGATGTGAGATTGATAAAACCGGATTTGTCGGTATGACTACACTACCCAACAACTATCTATCCTCAGAACCAACTGCAGCTGCCTGTTTAACAGAGCAAAGGCGGGAAATGAGGACACAAATGGGCTGAACTACAAGTATGAACTAGCCTCCTACAAAAAGGCCATTAGAAGAGCAAAACGAACGGCATGACAGACCTTCTGCTCTGACATAGAAAAAACAACTGATGCCGCAAGGCTCAGGAAAATACTCTCCAAGACAGCCGCGCCTTTGGGCTATCTTCAAAAAGCAAATGGATCATGGTCAGACTCCAGTAAAGAGTCCTTGGACCTGCTCCTAGACGCTCACTTCCCGGGGAGCCAACAAGCAGGCCATCCTCCTGAAAGAGGAGCAAGAGAGGGAATCGAAATAGATCCACTCCTATCAGACCGCAACATGAAATGGTCCATTCATAGTTTCAAGCCATACAAATCGCCGGGATCGGACGGGATAACACCGGCTCACATCCAGCAAGCAGGACAAATAGCCATAAACTGGTTGAAAAAAATCTTCCAATCCATCCTGGCGGTAGGAGAACTACCAACAGCATGGCAAGAAACAAAGGTGGTTTTCATTCCCAAGGCAGGGAAGGCCACTCACACCACAGCAAAGGATTTTAGGCCAATAAGCCTAACATCATTCCTGCCTAAGAGCTTTGAAAGAATGATAAGCCTATACATAATGGCCACCGTAGACCCGACACAAATATCAGAAGCACAACACGCTTACACCAAAGGTTAGTCAACCGAATCGGCGCTACACATGGTGGTAAACAGCATCGAGAAATCACTCAACATCAAGGAATACACACTGATCGCCTTCCTGGACATAGAGGGAGCCTTCAATAACGTGCTTCCCACTGCTATAACAGAATCTCTCACAGAACTAGGGGTTGAGCCGCCAATGGTGAGGCTAGTCCATAAATTGCTGATAAGCAGAATGGTCACAGCCACACTAGGGAACTCAACCCAGACTAGAATAGTGAACAGAGGCACCCCGCAAGGAGGTGTACTATCACCCCTCTTGTGGAATATCGCAGTAAATAAACTACTGCGGATTCTGGAGGGAGGAGGTTGTAAGGTCGTGGCATACGCCGACGACGTCGCCATCATCTTTAATGGAAAATATCCACAAACACTTTGCGATCTTATGACCGTTAAACTTAAAATACTATCGGAATGGACGATAGCGAACGGACTCGGGGTAAATCCCTCGAAAACAGAACTTGTTCTATTTACAAATAGGTACAAAATTCCACAACTTAACCCACCCATTTTAAACAATTGTAATCTCTCCTTTAGCGATCACGCCAGGAACTTGGGGTTAGTACTAGATAAACGCCTCAAATGGGGCTTAAACAACCAAGAGAGAACCAAAAAAGCGACCATTGCACTTTACTCCTGTAAAAAAGTAATCGGGCTACGATGGGGCATGTCCCCAAGAATAGTTAACTGGATATACACAGCGGTAGTCAAGCCAATCCTACTGTACGGAGTGGCTCTGTGGTGGACCGCCTTGCACAAACAATGCATACTGACTCCTCTAAACAAAGTACAGCGAATGGCGGCTTTGTGTATTAGTGGAGCCCTTCGAACCATCCCGAACAAAGCGATGAATGCGATCTTGAACCTCCCTAGCCTTGACTTAGCAGGCATGGAAAGGGCCAAATCGGCAGCTATTCCACTGAGGGACACAGGGCAATGGAAAGCCCAATTTTATGGCCATGCTAAAATTGTCCAGCATGATAAATCGATTCCGAAGATCACTGATCTATGCAAATCCATTGAATATACTCACATACCCTTTGAGGCCCTGATTCCTGATAGAGAGGAATGGGAGCAGGGCCGACCGGGCACGACGGACGCAATCTGTTTCTACACAGATGGCTCCAAATTAGAAGGAAACGTCGGCGGAGGTGTATACTCCGAACAATTAGATATCAGGAAGTCATTCAGGCTCCCGGGCCATTGTAGCGTCTTTCAGGCGGAGGTCCGCTACGCTATAAAAGAAGCACTAACCTGTTTAGGAAACTTTAGCCTCCAGAGAGGACACCTAAACATATATAGTGACAGCCAAGTGGCTATTAAGTCGATCTACTCGACAAACACCAACTCCCGTACAATAGCAGACTGTCGCAGATCTCTCCACGAGATGGCAAATCAGTTTACTATCAGCCTAATATGGGTTCCGGGTCACCGGGACATCGTAGGCAACTGCATAGCGGACGAATTAGCCAGGCAGGGCAACACCAAGCCTCTCCTACCAGGAGAGGAAAATGTCGGTATGCCCATGGCTACTTGCAAGCTAAACATAAAAAACCACTTCAACACACTAGCCAACACCCATTGGCAAAACGCACCACACTGTCGCATCTCTCACCAGACATGGCCTGTGATAAACAACAAAAAAACCTACTCAAACTCAGCCGCACAGAGTGTGGCATGTTGATTCGAGCTCTTACAGGCCACTGGCTTGTTGGCGGACATGCCGGCAGGCTAAAAGCCTAAAAGAAGTGGAAACGGTAGAACACCTTCTCTGCTTCTGCCCAGCCCTATGCAGACTCAGACTGAAACACTTAAGAAGCCCCTTCATCGACGATCTTACCGAAATATCGGAGATTAATCTCAAAAGCATAAGTGTCTTTATTAAATCTTCCGGGTGGAAGACATGCTGATCAGCTTAACACAGGCTGAAACTACTAGAAACGGGACCCTAGAGACGGACCCATTGAGGTCAAAGTGTGTCGGACTATAGTCCGACAGCCGCCCTAACCTAACCTAACCTAAATCTTCAAAGCCAAAATCTATTAAATTCCGGATGGAGCAGTGGGGACGAAATTTCTACGGGACCCCACTTTAACTTTTCTGTACCATTAAAAAATTTATTGGGCTTTGCTGAGGATTATAAAAAAGTTTTGTTAAATTGTAAACACGAACTAGTGTTGATGCTAACTAAGAATCTTGGTGATGTGTTTGAACAAACCAGAAATGAACAAACTTTTAAGTTGGAAATTACGAATATAACCTGGAAAATTCCCCATGTAACTCCGAGCGATTTTGCAAAAATTAAGATGTACGATATTATTAAAAGTGGTGTAAACCTACCAATCGCATTCCGGAGTTGGGATTCATATGTTAACCCCAAATTGGGGTATGGAAGTCAACACAGCTGGAATGTGAAATTGTCGGCTAACCGCGAAAAACCAAGATTTGCCATAATTGGATTTACACTAAATGGAGAACTTATCACAAATAACTTATCAAACTTGAAAGTTCACTTGAATTCTGAGTCATATCCAACGATAATCTGAATGTTGATTTTAGTAAGAATCAGTATGCTCACCTATATGAAATGTATACAAGATTTCAATCTAGTTACTATAATCGTGAGTCACAACCATTTTTGACCCCAAATGAATTTAAATTGAAGGCCCCTATTATTGTGGTTGATCTTTCATGTCAAAACGAATCAGTGAAAACAGGTACTATTGATGTGAGAATTTTAATAGAACTGAAGACACCAAGTCATGAAAATACCCAAGCTTACTGTCTCCTCATACATGACTGTTTAGTTGAATATAACCCATTAAACGGACTAGTACAACGAGTTGTTTAACATTTGAAAAATGTTGGAAGATACTGTTTCGATTGATGTTCACGGTTTCTTTGATAATAATAATAATTTTATTCCAAAAGAAATTGGAATTGTATTCGAAAAAGATCCTAACTTGAATAATAGTTTTTTAATAGAACCACCATATGATTTTACTTTGCTAAATACAAAATCTCGAAAGACTGCAATTTGGTTAACCAATACACATCACAAAATTTTTTGGAACGATGGAGATAACAGTTTTCCACAAACTCGAAAGTATCTGAGGACAATTACAAGCGGAAAACAAATTATTTGTAAAGGTGTGAAAAAGAAACGATTTCTACAGAAGTTTTTTGGGAGTCGTCAGCTCATTAATATCGAGGAAATGGGCTGTCCGTCATTAAACAGGTTTAAAGGAAACCGGTTTCCCTATTGTGAAACTCACCTTAAGGGCGGGGTTTGTGCTCTAAACAATGCATACATTATCTTGACATTTCTTAAAAGTAGCTCCAAAACAATAAAATAATTGTTATACATCATTTTAAAGTTGAGACTAGACGTGTAAAGACCTAAAAAAAAAAATTAACCAAATGAAGTTTCATGAGGAAATTGACCAATTTATTGAACAATTTAAAGGAGAGATAATTGGTCAGCATTTTCAATACCTTCTAAACACAAAAACTATGTTCATGAATCGAGGTGGACATGATCTCAAAACTACGAATTGTGGTGAACACTTTACATTTTGTAATCCTTCTATGCAAATCGCCGGAATCATAGCAGAAAATTAATTTCTATACATAACAAAAATGTTCGCAATACCAAAATAAGTGATATTATTATTATTATTATTATGCTACAAAATAAACTTCTGACTTTTTATTTCGAGTTAAAATTACAGGTACGGAGAATGGAAAATATTTCCTTGACTGAGATATGTCGGCTACTTGCGACTTGTTGCGCGGACGTGATTTCAACCCCTTTTATGGGAACGTCGTATGAGGTCGTTGGCGTGAGGCACATGATCTTGTCAATGAGCGTGCGCCTTCTGGGTTGTGCATGTGTCCCTTTTATTGCGGTCAGGTAATTGACAGGTGCGCATGTTAGGGTAGCTCTTGCTTGAATCCCTTTTATGACAAGTTTATGACCTATTAGAGGAAAGGAGAGAATCTTAGACAGTTAAACATTCTGGGGCGGACACAAAAATGTGTATTTGAAAATATTCCACATCTGAGAATCATTAACTTGTGAGATTTATTTTACTGGGGTTCTTATGATTTCTAAATTAGTTGTATAATCATAGGAAAGATTATTCCCCAACATGATCGGACATGTTCCTCTAATATTACCATCTTTGAATACTTTGGGTGTGTGACCTTTCACACGTGCACAGCAACACCTGTGATAATGAGGCAAAAGGGTACGTGATCACACCTTTCCCCAACATGATCGGATATGTTCCTCTAAGATAACAACCTTTGGATACTATGGTTGTGCGACCTTTCTCACGTGCACCTTTCTCACCTGACTATTAATTGCACATAATGAGGGGAAGAATACATGGTCAATATTGTCACATGGGGATGTGGGGGCGATGGGGGCAATTAATTTTACTCTTTATAGACATGATCGCGACATTTTTATGACTTCAAAGCCTATTAAAATCAGTTAATTTATTGGATTATGCTAATTGTCCTAGAACCCGCATACGTTAATGAAAGGGGAGGGGGGGCGGGGGCCATTAATATGCTAATTGTCCCAGAAGCCGCGTTTCCCTACTAGAAGGTGTGAAATTTTAATTTTGTGAGTTTTGTTCAAAATGTGCAGTTTTTATTCTAGAACAGAGAAAATTATACCATTGGAATGCTTTTCAATGATACCAATTTTTTTTTTTTTTAGTGAGGGGGTATACTATTTACGGTATCGGAGGTCATCGACGTTTTTTGCCTTTTTCAGTCGAGTAGTGGGAAGTTGTACACCTTCGATATTTACCTACATCCAGACCCCTCCTACAACACGTTCACCCCCGGTAACTTGTTATCAATCCTTGTGTCCGTTTTCCTTCTAATAACCATTCTACTGGGGTATTGGGCTGCTCCTTATGTTCGAGAACCAATCGGATTGGTTCTAGGAGTACAACATGCCTGTATGCACTCCCTGTAGATGTCAACCTGTTAAGTGAACATTCTAGACTATAACAAGGAAGAACGCTATAGTCGAGTACCTCGAATATCGGATACCCGTTACTCAGCTAAAGGGACCAAAGGGAAATGGAGATATGCAAGCACCAAAGCGAGATTAAAATGCGCCACCTACCGGCGGTAGAAAGATTTAAGCGTTATGGGCGTTAGAGTTGGCGTGGATCAATCGATAGGTATTGACGAGACCAAAACATTTCAGTTAAAATTTTGTATCTAGAATGAAAATTGTGGGCGTCACAGGTTTTTGCGGTTTGTGGGCTTTAAAGTGGGCGTGGCAAACTTTTTTTTAGGTCAATCGATTGGTATTGATAAGAACAGCACAATTCAGTTTTTTTTAATTTTTATTCTAGCATCAAAACTCTAGCAGCCACAGTTTTGGGCGGTTTGTGGGCGTTAGAGTAGGCGTGGCACTCTTCTGAAACAAACTTGCGCTGCGCAGGAATCTCAGGAATCTGCGTGCCTAATCCCAGTATTGTAACTCTCATAGTTTCCGAGATCTCAGCGTTCATACGGACAGACGGACAGACGGACATGGCTAGATCGACTCGGCTAGTGATCCTGATCAAGAATATATATACTTTATGGGGTCGGAAACGCTTCCTTCTGCCTGTTACATACTTTCCGACGAATCTAGTATACCCTTTTACTCTACGAGTAACGGGTATAAAAATGACACCACTCAAATTGCTCAGGATCAGTTCTTCAAATGCCTCAGTACTGCATACCTATGGATCTAAGCGTAGAATTTGTCGATTCGGAAAACGAGGTTGAGATTGACAACCTGGAATTACAACCCACGCAAGATTCTGATCTTGAAATAATCGAAAACTCGGATCTGGACCTTGTGCAGGTTTCCGAAGCAGAAGATTCGGTTGATCGCGTTGAAGCGTATTTCAACCGGCGCATCGTCGACTGAAAATAGGACCCAGGATTGGAGTCTCTTGAGTGGAGCCAGTTTCCATTGGGGACTACTACGCAGGCTTTTTTAGAATCCCTTATCACACACGAAGAAGGTGAAGATGTATTTCAGTGTGCACAGGAATTTCAATTGGACGACGACCTATCCAGGCCAGAAGATGAGGTTTTTTCTAACGACGACCACATCTTTGAAGAACTTATGGGACCTCAACCGCCACCGACTAACCATTACTTAACTTTGCTGGATGATCGAGATGACGACGCATTACTAGATGTTTTATTTGATCTAGATTCTTAACTTTTTAATTATAAATACAAGATGCATAAAGAAAAACAAGGAAGAACGCTATAGTCGAGTACCTCGACTATCAGATACCCGTTACTAAGCTATATGGAGATATGCAAGCAGCAAAGCGAGATTAAAATGCGCCACCTACCGGAGGTATACAGATTTAAGCGTTATGGGCGTTAGAGTGGGCGTGGCAAATTTTTTTTTGGATCAATCGATAGGTATCGACGAGACCAATACATTTCAGTTAACATTTTTTATCTAGCATGAAAATTGTGGGCGTCACAGGTTTTCGCGGTTTGTGGGCGTTAAAGTGGGCGTGGCAAACTTTTTTTTGGGTCAATCGATAGGTATTGGTAAGAACAATACATTTCAGTTAAAATTTTTATTCTAGCATCAAAACTGTAGGAGCCACAGTTTTGGGCGGTTTGTGGGCGTTAGAGTGGGCGTGGCACTGTGCTGAAACAAACTTGCGCTGCGTAAGAAGCTCAGGAATCTGCACGCCAAATCTCAATAGCCTAGCTCCCATAGTTTCCGAGATCTCAGCGTTCATCCGGACAGACGGACAGACGGACAGACGGACATGGCTAGATCGACTCGGCTAGTGATCCTGATCAAGAATATATATACTTTGTGGGGTCGGAAACGCTTCCTTCTGCCTGTTACATACTTTCCGACGAATCTAGTATACCCTTTTACTCTACGAGTAACGGGTATAATAAAGTAAAAACTATTTTAAAATTGAGGGCTTATAATTGTTTTTTATTTATTGGACAATTTTTCTTTACCTTACAAATACTTTTTAGCTCTGCATTGTGAACCAATAGACGATGCATATTAAAGTCGTATCGCAACCAAATTTTCCGTACTTTAGGACAGAAATAACAATAATAAAAGGAGGATTTAGATTTTTGATAGGCGAAGTTGTGTATTTTTAAGGTATGCGCTTTTAGGCCACTGCGAGTAGTAAAGGACTTCGTTTCTGAACGCAACTCGTAATGATACTTAACCATTTCGATGTTTTTAAAAATAAACTGACTTTTCTTTAAAAAATGTATCTTATATAGCATTTGAGGGACAATTCTTACGTTATATATACTAACTTTACTTTAACGCTATTGAAAGATTTACATAAATATAAAAAGAGATAGACATACTGATATGTATTTCTGACTTTATTCTCAAGTATTACATAGTTGGAATAAGTATTTTGGTACATATAATGAAGACATATTGTTATGTTATTTACTCCCCATAAATTGATAGAAATATATAGTTTTTGGCAAGTATAAAAGACCATGTAATTTCTGGGTAAAGAATTAGTATACAACAGTTAGGTACTAGTGCACAACGAATCCAATCTTACGCTGATCAAAAATGGTATGCAAGTTATATGACACATTATTTAGGGGCTCTTACCCAATTTATAAACAACTTTGAGCCGGAAGCTAATTTCCAAATAACTCTGACAGACCCGAGATAAATCCGTGGTCAGCTATTTCTGCCAAGCAGGCCTCCAAATCATTCCCACCCAGATCAATTTCACGCAGTCCGAATCAAACGGATGCTGTAAACATCCAAACCGATATTGTAAACAATCGGAGCCCCAAGCGAGCCCTGAGTCCGCTAACGTAAACAAAAGATCCCCAAAGCGAGTCCCGAGTCCGCTAACGTAAACAAAAAGATCCCCAAAGCGGTCCCTAAACTCCGCTTATGTAAACACCAATTTCCGGCCAAGATTGGACTTCGAATTTAATTGGCAAATTGCATCATCCTATTTTCCGACTCTCTTGAGTCATTCTCTTTATGAATTTTTGGGGATAAAATCTCTTAAGCCGAGGTTTGATTATTGATCATTGAACTAAAGAGCAGGCGGTCGGTTTTTGAGATCCGAATCGAGCAGAACAATAATTCGAGAATAAATACAAGAGCAGTGAATTAAATAAGTTCGACCTATTGTAAAATTGTAATAGTGAATAAGTGATTGTTAAAAATAAAAATAAATTTTTTTTAATCAATTCACTAGTGAGAAACTTAATTGGCGCCCAACGTGGGGCCGTGTGATTAAAAAATTCTAAAGCAAAGCTTTTAAATAAACCCCAAAAAAGTTTAAAAGTGAAAAAGGAATTTTGCGCGGCCAACAACCCGATACAACCGACGAATATATAAAGCCTGTGTTGATAAAAATAAGGTGGAAATTAATAAATGCAATAATCCCCTTAAACTCTATACAACCGGCAAAAAAATAAAAAGTTTGTGTTGATCAAAAAATAATAAGGTGGAATAATCCCCTTAAAATCTCAAATTACAAAATAGTGTTCGTAACATAAACTCACTGCTCGGACAAAATAAAAAATTTAAAAAGTGACAACAAAATTCATCAAAACAAATAACCATTGTGAAAAACAATTTAATTTAAAAAAAAAAAAAATATATATTGCAAACAAATCTTTGAAATCATCAACAAAAAGACATTTAAAGAATAAAGGCTGAAGGGCAATCCCTCGCCAAGAAATAAACACTGAAGAAAGAAGGAAGACCCCAAGATACAAAAAAAGGAAGGACGACCCCAAGCAGGATCATCATCCAAGAAAAACGACAACCCCAAAAACAACGACAAGAAAAATAAGGAGGACGATTCGTGAGCGATATAATCTTTTTTTATTATTATTATTATTTAATAAGAAATTTGTAAAAAAGAAATATAATTATACAAAGTGGAAGAATAAATTTCTGATTTCGAAAATATTCTCAAAATGTCAGAACCTTCAACGAGCCAGAACGGAGCAAATAAAAGACTCCACATAAGTTCGCCTCAAGAACATCATCAGGCGATTACAAACAATACCATGTTAAATGTAGGAGATTTAATTAAACAAATTGTAAATTTTGAATTGAATCCATTAAAGGAAGAGATCGTTAACTTAAGATCGCAGCTTTCTCATAAAATTAAAACGGTTGAAGATTATCAGATAGAGATTATAGATCCAAATATAAAGTGCGACACATCTTATCAGATCATCAAATCTGTTAGGGAATATAAAGGAGAAGAAGATAAATATGTAAGCTGGAGAGAATCGGCTGAAATAGCCATGGGGCAATATGCCAGAGGGAGTGAAAGATTTTATTCCGCCCTATCAATATTAAGAAACAAAACAACGGGAATGGCAAACGATGCCTTAACCCATAACGGTACGGTATTCAATTTCGATGCCATAATGGCCAGACTTGACTTTGTCTTTAGCGACAAACGTCCTTTTGAGTCAGGGAAAATTATCAATTATGGATTATTATGGTACAGTTAATAGAAAGCTAACTCTACTTATTAATAAAACAATTATGACATACCGATAACAGCAGAAATGAATGAAAAACATAGGAAGACTGCTCTTAGAGTTTTCATTACTAAAACCAATCACATTTATTTCAAAAACTTTAACCAAAACTGAACAATTATACGCGACAAATAAAAAGGAACTTTTAGCCATAGTATGGGCTTTTTAAAACCTTCGTAATTACTTATATGGGGTTAACAACATCGAGATCTATACCGATCACCAACCTCTTTCATTTTCCATTTCTCAAAAAAATCCAAATATCGAAATGAAAAGATGGTATTCTTTTATTGAAAGCTATTCACCCAAAATAATTTAAAAGCCAGGAGCAACAAATGTTGTTGCGGACGCTTTATCAAGGATACAAATTAATAACTTAACGGAAAGTAATGAATCGGTCTCAGATCAAAATACTCAGCATTCGGCAGAGAGTAGTTTTGAGAATGTTATACAAGAAACCCGAAAACCCTTAAACCAGTTTAAGCAACAATTGCTAATAGCAACGGGGAGGTATACAATACATGAGTCGATTAATGTATTCGGAAATACTAGACATATAATAGGGTATGATACTCCAGAAAATTTAATATCAATATTAAGAGAATATATTCCACCCAATATAACAATAGGAGTTCACTGTACTCTAGAAGATTTTTATAGAGTTCAAAAACCACTTAAAGACAATTTTATAAATACATTTTTATACACTAAGACATTTGTCCAGGATGTCGAAGACGCTGAAGACAGATCCGTGATTATCACAGAAACTCATTGTAGAGCTCATAGAGGGCTTGATGAAAATTATAAGCAAATAACTAGACTCTATTATTGGCCTAATTTATACAAAAAGATTAAGGAATTTATAAAGAATTGCACAATCTGCAATCAAAACAAGTACAACAGACACCCAGTACATATTCCTATCGGTCAAGCGCCTATTCCAGAAAGAGAAGGTGAAAATTTGCATCTTGACATATTACGCCCAAAATCTTATATTCATTACTTGTATAGATTCCTATTCGAAATATTTGGTCGTAAAAGAAATCCCTAACAAACTAAATATAGAAAATAAAGTTTCAGAAATTGTACAACAATTTCCATTAGCCAATTCTTTGATGATAGATAACGAACAAAGTTTCTCTTCATCCCAATTCAAATCCTTTGCTCAAAGAAATGGGATATCTCTATTCTATGCAGATTCTCGACATAGTACGTCCAACGGACAAATAGAAAGGGCACACTCTACTTTAACAGAAATTGCTCGCTGCATTAAAGATGAGCTTAATTTAGTTGATTATTCCGAAATTATTATTAAAGCAGCACAAAAATATAATTTAACAATTCACTCAATAACCAACCAACGACCTTTTGACATACTATTTAATAAAATCAAAAACGAAGATATGCCTAAATTATTGCAACAAGCTCAAGAGAAAATGTTGCATTTCCACAATAAAGATAGACAAAATAAGAATTATCACGTAGGAGAGGTAATTTACGAAAATAAACATGGGGAAAGAAACAAGCTAAATTCTAGATACAAAAAACAAGTAGTTAAGGGAATTCTCCCTAATAAAGTTATTATAAATAACAGAAACCGTACGATTCGTAAAGATAATATAAAATAATTTGTTTCAAATTACAGATAATGATTTCAATAATGTACTTATTACTGCTGGTAGCTACAACCAAATCCGAAATTATGGATTACACGAACCATGATTTCCTTCTTTACAAGGATACCAAAGATGTTCTTACTTATGAATCATACGCAGATTTATTTCATATAACTAATATAAGTCTTTATAGAGATATAATTAATCTTGAAACAGAATTTCTGAAGAGTCACGACAGCAACAATTTTCTTTGGGAAATATCCCACGATTTAAAAATTATCCAAATACTTATCTCCCAAATTATACCCAGTAGATCGAAAAGAGGCATTAATGCAATAGGCACTATTTGGAAATGGATAGCGGGAACACCAGATCATGATGATTTCATAAATGTCCAAAATAAAATCGATGATTTAATACAAAATAATAACGATCAATTCGTTATTAATTCTAAAATATTTAAAGAGATAAAATCTTTATCTGAAGAATTCAAAACAGCCTTTAAAGATCAAGAAACTCCGCTTAGAAAATATCGTCTGCGGTTGCTTACTTACGATCTTATGAATTTAATGGACACATTTACACTTGCCAAAATCGATGTATTTAATACTAAAATTCTAAACAACGACGATATACAAGAAATTTATAAACACGAAAATAGACCTGTAGTTATAACAGACCTTTTAGATATATCTGAATTAAAAAGTGCTTTGCATCAAGATCTTATTATAATTTACATAAAATACCCTATTATTACCGATCGCTGTGACGTTTACAATTCAAGATCCATTTCACATGATGATGGAAAATTATTAATTGATAATCACGTCGCAAAATGTAGAAATAAGTACTATTTAATGTCTAATTTTAAGACAGAAATATTTAACAATTATTGCACACTTAACCCAGAAGGTTCTTGTTTTACCAGATTACTAAATGCAGAAAAATCTTTTTGTGACAAAATCAGAGAAAACAAGGAAGAACGCTATAGTCGAGTACCTCGACTATCACATACCCGTTACTCAAAGGGAAATGGAGATATGCAAGCAGCAAAGCGAAATTAAAATGCGCCACCTACCGGCGGTAGACAGAGGTATCGAGAGGTATTGACGACACCAATACATTTCAGTTAAAATTTTTTATCTAGCATGCAAATTGTGGGCGTCACTGGTTTTCGCGGTTTGTGAGCGTTTAAGTGGGCGTGGCAAACTTTTTTTTAGGTCAATCGATAGGTATTGATGAGAACAATACATTTCAGTTAAAATTTTCTGTCTAGCATCAAAAGGAGTTACAGTTTTGGGCGGTTTGTGGGCGTTAGAGTGGGCGTGGCAGTCTACTGAAACAAACTTGCGCTGCGTAAGAAGCTCAGAAATCTGTACGCCAAATTTTAATAGCCTAGCTCTCATAGTTTCCGAGATCTCAGCGTTCACCCGGACAGACAGACGGACAGACGGTCAGACGGACAGACGGACAGACGGACATGGCTAGATCGACTCGGCTAGTGATCCTGATCAAGAATATATATACTTTATGGGGTCGGAAACGCTTCCTTCTGCCTGTTACATACTTTCCGACGAATCTAGTATACCCTTTTACTCTACGAGTAACGGGTATAAAAATAAAAAAGTAGATGTAATCCAAGATGGAGCCATTTTTGTAAATGGAGAAAATACAGTTAATGACACTCATTTAAATGGGTCATATTTAATTACTTTTAATGGCACCTCTATAACTAATAACATTTCCTACACCAATGTAGGCAATAAGATATTGGAATACATCACAGCTCGAAAATATACAGATTTTTTAATATCCGAATATATTTTATCTAATGATTCGGAACTCTCATTTGATAATATTAACATACTAAATCCATTTAATCAAATTAAACAAACTCAAATACCAGTTACGTTAATATTAATCATATTAGCATTAATATATTTAATTATTATGACTATAATCAAATTCAGAATATTTTTAATACTCAAACCATGGCAAATTCGTATAGAAATCGAACCAGAAAGCAATATTTCCGATATTGAGATAAATAATACACCCGACAATGAAAATACCCTAGAAGAAAATATCATTGTCGAATTAACCAATCAATTACATTCAATATACCCAACAGTTCCAATGAATCGCGACGATTCAATTTAGAATGGGGGGAGTTATATGACACATTATTTAGGGGCTCTTACCCAATTTATAATCAACTTTGAGCCGAGAGCTAATTTCCAAATAACTCTGACAGACCCGAGATAAATCCGTGGTCAGCTATTTCTGCCAAGCAGGCCTCCAAATCATTTCCACCTAGATCAATTTCACGCAGTCCGAATCAAACGGATGCTGTAAACATCCAAACCGATATTGTAAACAATCGGAGCCCCAAGCGAGCCCTGAGTCCGCTAACGTAAACAAAAGATCCCCAAAGCGAGTCCCGAGTCCGCTAACGTAAACAAAAAGATCCCCAAAGCGGTCCCTAAATTCCGCTAATGTAAACACCAATTTCCGGCCAAGATTGGACTTCGAATTTAATTGGAGTAGTAGGGAAACGCGGATTCTGGGACAATTAGCATATTAATGACCCCCGCCCCCTTACTAATTAGCATATTAATGACCCCCGCCTCCTTACTAATTAACATATTAATGGCCCCCGCCTCTTCATTAATGTATGCAGGTTCTGGGACAATTAGCATAATCCATAAATTATCTGATTTTAAGGGGTTTAGATGTCATAAAAATGTCACGATCATATCCATAAAGAGTATACTAAATTGCCCCCTAACCCCACACCACCATGTGACAATACTGATCACGTGACCTTTTTGCCTCATTATCAGCATTTAATATTCAGCAGGTGTCGCTGTACACGAAAGAAAGGTCGCACACTTTCCCCACATCCCCATGTGACAATATTGATCATGTATCCTTTTCCTCATTATCAGCAATTAATATTCAGCAGGTGTTGCTGTGCACGTGAGAAAGGTCGCAAACCCAAAACATCTAAAGCTGGTTGCCTTAGAGGGACATGTCCGATCATGTGGGGGAATAACGTTTCCTATGATTGTAAAACTAATTTAGAAATCAAAAGAACCCCAAATAAAATAAATCCCACAAGTTATTGATTCTCAGATGTCATATATTTTCAAACAGACATTTTTTTATTCGCCCCAGAATGTTTAACTGGTAAATTTTTTCAAGATCTCTCCTTTCTACAAACGGGTCATAAACATATCATCAAAGGGATTCAAGCAAGAGCTACCCGAACATGCGCACCTGTCTATTACCTGACCGCAATAAAAGGGACACATGCACAAGTCTGAAGGCGCACGCCCATTGACAAAATCATGAGCCTCACGCCAACGACCTCACGGCTGAGTGCGAGCTCTAATACGTTCCCATAATAGGGGTTTAAATCACGACCGCGCAAAAACTCGCAAGTAGCCGACATATCTCAGTCAAGGAAATATTTTCCATTCTCCGTACCTGTAATTTTAGCTCGAAATAAAATGTCAGAAGTTTATTTTGTACCATAATAATACATTTATTCATTTACAATTATTTATTTTGGTATTGCGAACATTTTTTTTTATATATAGAAATTAATTTTATGCCACGATTCCGGCGATTTGCATAGAAGAAGCAGGCGCACGTTTCCGACGTCATTTCTGGATTACAAAATGTAAAGTGATCACCATAATTCGTAGTTTTGAGATCATGTCCACCTCGATTCATGAACATAGTTTTTTGTTTTTAGAAGGTATTGAAAATGCTGACCAATTATCTCTCCTTTAAATTGTTCAATAAATTGGTCAATTTCCTCATGAAACTTAATTTGGTTAATTTTGTTTTCTTGCACATCCTTACACGTCTAGTCTCAACTTTAAAATGATGTATAACAATTATTTTATTGTTTTGGAGCTACTTTTAAAAAATGTCAAAATAATGTATGCATTGTTTAGAGCACAAACCCCGCCCTTAAGGTGTGTTTCACAATAGGGAAACCGGTTTCCTTTAAACCTGTTTAATGACGGACAGCCCATTTCCTCGACATTAATGAGCTGACGACTCCCAAAAAACGTCTGTAGAAATCGTTTCTTTTCCACACCTTTACAAATAATTTGTTTTCCGCTTGTAATTGTCCTTAGATACTTTCGAGTTTGTGGAAAACTATTTTCTCCATCGTTCCAAACAATTTTGTGATGTGTATTGGTTAACCAAATTGCAGTCTTTCGAGATTTTGTATTTAGCAAAGTAAAATCATATGGTGGTTCTATTAAAAAACTATTATTCAAGTTTGGATCTTTTTCGAATACAATTCCAATTTCCTTTAGAATAAAATTATTATTATTATCAAAGAAACCTTGAACATCAATCGAAACAGTATCTTTCAACATTTTTCTAGTGTTAAACAACTCGTTGTACTAGTCCGTTTAGTGGGTTATATTCAACTAAACGGTCTTGTATGAGGAGACAGTAAGCTTGGGTATTTTCATGACTTGGTTCTATTGAAATTCTCACCTCAATAGGACCAATTTTTACTGATTCATTTTGATATGAAAGATCAACCACAATAATAGGGGTCTTCAATTTAAATTCATTTGGGGTCAAAAATGGTTGTGATTCACGATTATAGTAACTAGATTGAAATCTTGTATACATTTCATATAGGTGAGCATACTAATTCTTACTAAAATCAACATTCAGATTATCATATGGATATGACTCAGAATTCAAGTGAACTTTCAAGTTTGATAAGTTATTTGTGATAAGTTCTCCATTTAGTGTAAATCCAATTATGGCAAATCTTGGTTTTTCGCGGTTAGCCGACAATTTCACATTCCAGCTTTGTTGACTTCCATACCCCAATTTGGGGTAAACATATGAATCCCAACTCCGGAATGCGATTGGTAGGTTTACACCACTGTTAATAATATCGTACATCTTAATTTTTGCAAAATCGCTCAGAGTTACATGGGGAATTTTCCAGATTTTATTCGTAATTTCCAACTTAAAAATTTGTTCATTTCTGGTTTGTTCAAACACATCACCAAGATTCTTAGTTAGCATCAACACTAGTTCATGTTTACAATTTAACAAATTTTTTTTATAATCCTCAGCCAATCCCAACAAATTTTTTAATGGTACAGAAAAATTGTAAGTGGGGATCCCGTAGAAATTTCGTCTCCACTGCTCCATCCAGAATTTAATAGGTATTGACTTTGAAGATTATCTAGAGATATACAATTTTTTAGGGTAGTAGCCATACCGACATAGACTTGACACGTTGGACTCGTTGTATTTAGTTGTTACCTAGCAGTATTTTGATGGTTACTTTCTTTTTAGTCTTGCTTTTGGATGGTTACTTTTTGTATAGTACCTGTACAGTACTTGATTTTGGATGGTTACTATCTGTATAGTATCTGTAAAGTACTTGGTTTTAGACGGTAACTAAATGTTAACAAGTATTATGAGTCGCTATAGTCTCTTATTAAGAACTATCAAAGTACACAAAGTGTACTTTCGAAAATGTGTTAGCCATTGCAGTGAACTATCATTACCTGACCGTCATCAAAGTCACATGCCCAAGACCCAAGGACATTGAATAAAATACTTCCCCTTCATTTGTACCTGAAGTTTTAATTACAGTCAGATACAAAATTTGTACGATCATTCAATATTTCTTTATATATTTTATTATTGTAAACATATTTTATTAAATTCATAATTAATTATATTTTATATATATTTGTATATAATTAATTTTCTTACTCCATCCCTCTGTAAGAAACATGTCGCTTATTAATCTTCGTTCCAAGCGCAGATTTTCGCTTGGTTCCCGTAGACAGATGTAAAATAGTTCTCACAATGTAATCTTTCTCAGATGTTGAATTATTTTTAAAGCATTCATTTGTTCCATCCCATAATAATATTGTAACATATTTCGAAGGCATCATTAGCTAGCATAGGAGCGCCTATCAATTTAATTTCTGATTTAAGTTTATGATAGAGGTGTTGGGACCTGGTAATATCAGTTTTTGTTGTCAACTATTTTTCTAGTTCTAGTTTTCTAATTCTATTCTATTTGTATACTATTTGTATGAGTAAGGCATCATTGTCTAAGATTCTGATTCTCAGTATTCTTAATTACAATACTGATTAGCTGGTTACTATATATTTAGTAGAAGTATACAAGTTGT
Source organism: Drosophila suzukii (assembly GCF_043229965.1). Lineage (NCBI taxonomy): Eukaryota > Metazoa > Arthropoda > Insecta > Diptera > Drosophilidae > Drosophila > Drosophila suzukii. The sequence continues at coordinate 781,139 of NW_027255901.1, read as the reverse complement.
TTAGTATCTGGTTTACATATGTTTAATAGATGTATACAAGTTGTTTACTAGATGTATACAAGTTGTTTACTAGCTGTTTAGTATCCGGCTACTATATATTTAGTAGATGTATACAAGTTGTTTAGTATCTTGTTACTATATATTTAGTAGATGTATACAAGTTGTTTAGTATCTGGTTTCTATATGTTTAATAGATGTATACAAGTTGTTTAGTATCTGGTTTCTATATGTTTAATAGATGTATAGAAGTTGTTTACTAGATGTATACTAATTGTTTACTAGCTGTTTAATATCTGGTTACTATATATTTAGTAGATGTATACAAGTTGTTTAGTTCTGGTTACAATATATTTAGTAGATGTATGCAAGTTGTTTAGTATCTATGTTTAGTAGATGTATATAAGTTGTTTACTAGATGTATACAAGTTGTTTACTAGCTGTTTAGTATCTGGTTTCTATATGATTAGTAGATGTATACAAGTTGTTTAATAGATGTATACAAGTTGCTTACTAGCTGTTTAGTAACTGGTTTATATATCTTTAATATCTGTTTACTTGATGTTTACTATTTATTATTAGCTGGTTACTAGTTGTTATTAACGTCTACGAGCTTTTATAGTCTTTTGTTAAGAATGATCAAAAATTCTTGATCACTAGACGACTTTCGATGTGAAGTAAAAACTTACACTCTGATTTTCAGTGTGTTTGCTATGTACGTAAGAAAGAATGCAAAGCCAAAATAGCTCAAGATTGATATATAAATCTTAGAGGAACATGTCCGATTATGTTGGGGGAAGATGTATCCTGTGATTGTAAAACTAATTAAGATATAAATTGTTCACAAGTTGTCTAAAAGCTGTGTAGAAGCTGCTTTGATAAACAATTTTGATTCATAATTACAGATATTAAGAATATATAATAATATCATCCACTTTAACTAGTATATTGTTAAAATAAAACATTTCCATTTTTCATATTCTTTCATCTTATGTAGGTATAATAAATGTAATCTTAACTACGATTGCTAGCCTTACATCCCATAACTATAGTTATTAGCTACAATAAAATGTCTAGAAAGAACAAAATATATGAATGTCAAAAAACGATTTAAAACTAACTATAATTGGGAAAGTAATTGAAATCGCTCCGGCGTAATACAGTAAAAAACAAAAAACACTGTGATTATCCCATTTTCTATCACCATAACAAATGTGTATACCCACACCTAAATGACCAATTGTATCCTTTGTCCAAAAATGTCTGTGACTTTCACTTATAAATTTGTCACCGATAATTTAAATCCCATTAAGCAAACCACCCATTGCTAACCGTACCATAACCCCAGAGTCAAGTTGGTTACCTACAATAAACATAGGTGGTGGTGTAAAGGATTGCTAAAATGCCTCGACGCAGGTACAAGTGTCAGTAAAAATGATTAAAAAAATATATAGTTAGGAAAGTATTTTTAGTTGTGAACCATTTATAACACCAACACAAATAGTTATGTTACAAAGGATTTGCTTAAATGCCTCAACGCAGGCGCAAAGGTCAAGGTATTGGAAAAAAATTCATGGAATATTATCCCTTCATAAAAGAGGTCATAAAATATATAATTAGGAAAGTATTTTTTATTTGCGAACAATTTATAAATGTTACCAACAACACAAATAGTTGTTACAAAGGATTTCTTAAATACCTTGATGCAGGCGCAAAGGTCAAGGTATTGGAAAAAAATTCATGGAATATTATCCCTTCATAAAAGAGGTCATAAAATATATAATGAGGAAAGAATTTTTTATTTGCGAACAATTTATAAATGTTACCAACAACACAAATAGTTGTTACAAAGGATTGCTAAAATACCTTGATGCAGGCGCAAAGGTCAAGGTAATGGAAAAATTCATGGAATATTATCCCTTGACCAAAAACGAAAGTTTCTTCTATTTGGATAATAAAAAAATATATATTAATTCAATACTTTGATTTTTCCATCAAAATGCCTGATAAATCTAGTTGTTTGATAGTCTCTAACTAATTGAGTAATATGTTTTCAAGTGCCTATTTAATTTACCAAAAACAGTATTAGTCTTCTCTCATAAAATTGATCTTTTGGATCCCTCTAATTCCCCACCGGTGAAATATATGTTCCTCATATTTAATAATGATGGTTTGTCATAGATGGGTACTTGTAATTCATATTTAAGATACTTACATCCTTCTCTAACTAATATCCTTTTATCCATCAAGTAAACAGGTTTAGAGTTGTGTTGCGTGCTTCAACCCCTAGCCACACCCACCACTGTAACAGATTTCACTTTTCCAATGGCTTCCCCAGCTACCTAAACTGTACATTTCTTTTGATTTTCTCTTTTCCTTTCTAAGCAATGTACACAATTTTTAAATTGGTTCTGACCTCCCGCTTTAATGGCATCCTCTACTTTATTTTCGTTATATTTCTGATGTTTTCCTAACAGTAGGTTGTTAAATTTTTATCATTTTATGGGACTATTGAGCACCCGAAATCCCAGATATTAACTCATAACACGTAACTAGCAGAATATAGTAAAAGACATCAGACTCTAAAAAGACTAGATTTACTTACAATTCAATTTACCATCTACAATCCCTGGAGAAGAGCTGAGTATTTGCAGTTTAATTTTCAAATTTATTGATTTCACAGATTCCCGCTGGTGAATACCAATTTTTAACAAATGGCTACCAACTCCATACCATTCAGACACTGGTTTACAACATCATAGAACTGACTCTCAAGGTATCTGTAATGCACAATATATTTCTGTCTCTTTTCTTCTAATCAATATTAAAAAATTTCAAAAACTGGTTTTGGAGTTCATTTTATTCTTAGAATTAAATTATTAAAAATTATTAAGCCAACAGAGATAATAATGATTTTGTGATAGTATCCCATTACTAATACATAATTCTTGTTTGTATATTTTCAAAATTATTTATTTTAGAAAATTATTCATTAATCACATTCAAATAATACTCATAATATATCTTACAATTTTTTAAATTTATCAATAAAGTTTCCCAATTATTAATATTAAATGATATTGCATCATATCTATTTTTAAGATTAAATATTAAGAATACAAATTCTGTTCCACTCCTCCTACTTAATGATGACCATTATAAAATTATAATTATCAACAACTATTATATTAAATACAATTAAATGTACGCGTACTCATATAACAACAGTTCCCAATATCGATATATGACGGCCTACAATCTTACTATGCCTTTGATTTCCGGTTTCTTATGTATTCTTCTTCCCACTTTGACACAGTGTGGAATGGTTTTACTTAAGCCAATCGCATGGGATGGTGGTTTGATTCTTGGGGAGGGGGTTTGATCCTTGGATATAAAGTACCTGCTCGATTCTACGTTCTGTCTTTTCCTGGTTGATGAGATAACAAAACCTAAATCAGTACAAAATTTGAATCGAAAGACATAAGATGACTGAAATCAACAAGCAAATCAACCACTGTAATTTTAAAATAAATGAAGATTTGTTGGTTGAGATAGGAATCTTCAAGGAAATTTTAAAGGTTTCCAAAGAGTCGCGGCGAGAATTCGGTAGTATCTATTATGATACTATAGAAGAGTTGGACATCCTGAAATGGCGCTTGGTGGATTTGCAGAGCGAAAACAATAACGATTCCCATCTCTTTGATATTGAGAACGTGGAAAATCGAATCACCGAGCTGATGATGGAGACAACCAAGTTTCAACAGCAAATTGATCTTCACGATGCGGAAATCGAAAATAATCCGCTGTCACGACTGCTCCTGGAAGTTAAGGAGATGATTTTTCGTATAAGGGATTCAATATCAGACTTAGAGTATCTTAAATTTAATGGTGAGGCAGACCAATGTGAGTTGGTCAGCGCTATGTCTCGCGAGGACGACCCCATCTTAATATTTAATCTTAAAAATAGATATGATGGAATATCATTTAATATTAATAATTGGGAAACTTTTTTGATAAATTTAAAAAATTGTAAGATATATTATGAATATTATTTGAATGTGATTAATGAATAATTTTCTAAAATAAATAATTTTGAAAATATACAACTAAGAATTATGTATTAGTAATGGGATACTATCACAAAATCATTATTATCTCTGTTGGCTTAATAATTTTTAATAATTTAATTCTAAGAATAAAATGAACTCCAAAACCAGTTTTTGAAATTTTTTAATATTGATTAGAAGAAAAGAGACAGAAATATATTGTGCATTACAGATACCTTGAGAGTCAGTTCTATGATGTTGTAAACCAGTGTCTGAATGGTATGGAGTTGGTAGCCATTTGTTAAAAATTGGTATTCACCAGCGGGAATCTGTGAAATCAATAAATTTGAAAATTAAACTGCAAATACTCAGCTCTTCTCCAGGGATTGTAGATGGTAAATTGAATTGTAAGTAAATCTAGTCTTTTTAGAGTCTGATGTCTTTTACTATATTCTGCTAGTTACGTGTTATGAGTTAATATCTGGGATTTCGGGTGCTCAATAATCACATAAAATGATAAAAATTTAACAACCTACTGTTAGGAAAAGATCAGAAATATAACGAAAATAAAGTAGAGGATGCCATTAAAGCGGGAGGTCAGAACCAATTTAAAAATTGTGTACATTGCTTAGAAAGGAAAAGAGAAAATCAAAAGAAATGTACAGTTTAGGTAGCTGGGGAAGCCATTGGAAAAGTGAAATCTGTTACAGTGGTGGGTGTGGCTAGGGGTTGAAGCACGCAATACAACTCTAAACCTGTTTACTTGATGGATAAAAGGATATTAGTTAGAGAAGGATGTAAGTATCTTAAATATGAATTACAAGTACCCATCTATGACAAACCATCATTATTAAATATGAGGAACATATATTTCACCGGTGGGGAATTAGAGGGATCCAAAAGATCAATTTTATGAGAGAAGACTAATACTGTTTTTGGTAAATTAAACAGGCACTTGAAAACATATTACTCAATTAGTTAGAGAATATCAAACAACTAGATTTATCAGGCATTTTGATGGAAAAATCAAAGTATTGAATTAATATATATTTTTTTATTATCCAAATAGAAGAAATTTTCGTTTTTGGTCAAGGGATAATATTCCATGAATTTTTCCATTACCTTGACCTTTGCGTCTGCATCAAGGTATTTTAGCAATCCTTTGTAACAACTATTTGTGTTGTTGGTAACGTTTATAAATTGTTTGCAAATAAAAAATACTTTCCTAATTATATATTTTATGACCTCTTTTATGAAGGGATAATATTCCATGAATTTTTTTCCAATAGCTTGACCTTTGCGCCTGCGTCGAGGCATTGAAGCAAATCCATTGTAACATAACTATTTGTGTTGTTGGTAACAGTTATAAATGGTTCGCAAGTAAAAAATACTTTCCTAATTATATTTTTATGATCATTTTTTATGACATTTGCGCCTGCGGCGAGGCATTTTAGCAATCCTTTACACCACCACCTATGTTTATTGTAGGTAACCAACTTGACTATGGGGTTATGGTACGGTTAGCAATGGGTGGTTTGCTTAATGGGATTTAAATTACCGGTGACAAATTTATAAGTGAAAGTCACAGACATTTTTGGACAAAGGATACAATTGGTCATTTAGGTGTGGGTATACACATTTGTTATGGTGATAGAAAATGGCATAATCACAGTGTTTTTTGTTTTTTTCTATATTACGCCGGAACGATTTCAATTACTTTCCCAATTATAGTTAGCTTTAAATGGTTTTTGGACATTCATATATTTTCTTCTTTCTAGACATTTTATTGTAGCTAATAACTATAGTTATGGGATGTAAGGCTAGCTATCGTAGTTAAGATTACATTTATTATACCTACATAAGATGAAAGAATATGAAAAATGGAAATGTTTTATTTTAACAATATACTAGTTAAAGTGGATGATATTATTATCTATTCTTAATATCTGTAATTATGAATCAAAATTGTTTATCAAAGCAGCTTCTACACAGCTTTTAGACAACTTGTGAACAATTTATATCTTAACTAGTTTTACAATCACAGGATACATCTTCCCCCAACATAATCGGACATGTTCCTCTAAGATTTATATATCAATCTTGAGCTATTTTGGCTTTGCATTCTTTCTTACGTACATAGCAAACACGCTGAAAATCAGAGTGTAAGTTTTTACTTCACATTGAAAGTCGTCTAGTGATCAAGATTTTTTGATCATTCTTAACAAAAGACTATAAAAGCTCGTAGACGTTAATAGCAACTAGTAACCAGCTAATAATAAATAGTAAACATCAAGTAAACAGATATTAAAGATATATAAACCAGATACTAAACAGCTAGTAAACAACTTGTATACATCATTTAAACAACTTGTATACATCTACTAATCATATAGAAACCAGATACTAAACAGCTAGTAAACAACTTGTCTACATCTAGTAAACAACTTGTATACATCTAGTAAACAACTAGTATACATCTACTAAACATATAGAAACCAGATACTAAACAACTTGCATACACCTACTAAATATATTGTAACCAGAACTAAACAACTTGTATACATCTACTTAATATATAGTAACCAGATACTAAACAGCTAGTAAACAACTTGTATACATCTAGTAAACAACTTGTATACATCTATTAAACATATAGAAACCAGATACTAAACAACTTGTATACATCTACTAAATATATAGTAGCCAGATACTAAACAGCTAGTAAACAACTTGTATACATCTAGTAAACAACTTGTATACATCTATTAAACATATATAAACCACATACTAAACAACTTGTATGCATCTACTAAAGATATAGTAACCAGCTAATCAGTATTGTAATTAAAGAGTTTATTAAACTTATTCAGAATCTTAGACAATGATGCCTTACTCATACAAATAGTATACAAATAGAATAGAACTAGAAAACTAGAACTAGAAAAATAGTTTACAACAAAAACTGATATTACCAGGTCCCAACACCTCTATCATAAACTTAAATCAGAAATTAAATTGATAGGCGCTCCTATGCTAGCTAATGATGCCTTCGAAATATGTTACAATATTATTATGGGATGGAACAAATGAATGCTTTAAAAATAATTCAACATCTGAGAAAGATTACATTGTGAGAACTATTTTACATCTGTCTACGGGAACCAAGCGAAAATCTGCGCTTGGAACGAAGATTAATAAGCGACATGTTTCTTACAGAGGGATGGAGTAAGAAAATTAATTATATACAAATATATATAAAATATAATTAATTATGAATTTAATGAAATATGTTTACAATAATAAAATATATAAAGAAATATTGAATGATCGTACAAATTTTGTATCTGACTGTAATTTAAACTTCAGGTACAAATGAAGGGGAAGTATTTTATTCAATGTCCTTGGGTCTTGGGCATGTGACTTTGATGACGGTCAGGTAATGATAGTTCACTGCAATGGCTAACACATCTTAGAAACTTTAACTTGTGTACTTTGATAGTTCTTAATAAGAGACTATAGCGACTCATAATACTTGTTAACATTTAGTTACCGTCTAAAACCAAGTACTTTACAGATACTATACAGATAGTAACCTTCCAAAATCAAGTACTGTACAGGTACTATTCAAAAAGTAAGGATCCAAAAGCAAGACTAAAAAGAAAGTAACCATCAAAATACTGCTAGGTAACAACTAAATACAACGAGTCCAACGTGTCAAGTCTATGTCGGTATGGCTACTACCTTAAAAAATTGTATATCTCTGGATAATCTTCAAAGTCAATACCTATTAAATTCTGGATGGAGCAGTGGAGACGAAATTTCTACGGGATCCCCACTTACAATTTTTCTGTACCATTAAAAAATTTGTTGGGATTGGCTGAGGATTATAAAAAAGTTTTGTTAAATTGTAAACATGAACTAGTGTTGATGCTAACTAAGAATCTTGGTGATGTGTTTGAACAAACCAGAAATGAACAAACTTTTAAGTTGGAAATTACGAATATAACCTGGAAAATTCCCCATGTAACTCCGAGCGATTCTGCAAAAATTAAGATGTACGATATTATTAAAAGTGGTGTAAACCTACCAATCGCATTCCGGAGTTGGGACTCATATGTAAACGCCAAATTGGGGTACGGAAGTCAACAAAGCTGGAATGTGAAATTGTCGGCTAACCGCGAAAAACCAAGATTTGCCATAATTGGATTTACACTAAATGGAGAACTTATCACAAATAACTTATCAAACTTGAAAGTTCACTTGAATTCTGAGTCATATCCATATGATAATCTGAATGTTGATTTTAGTAAGAATTAGTATGCTCACCTATATGAAATGTATACAAGATTTCAATCTAGTTACTATAATCGTGAATCACAACCATTTTTGACCCCAAATGAATTTAAATTGAAGACCCCTATTATTGTGGTTGATCTTTCATATCAAAATGAATCAGTAAAAATTGGTCCTATTGAGGTGAGAATTTCAATAGAACTAAAGACACCAAGTCATGAAAATACCCAAGCTTACTGTCTCCTCATACAAGACCGTTTAGTTGAATATAACCCACTAAACGGACTAGTACAACGAGTTGTTTAACATTAGAAAAATGTTGAAAGATACTGTTTCGATTGATGTTCAAGGTTTCTTTGATAATAATAATAATTTTATTCTAAAGGAAATTGGAATTGTATTCGAAAAAGATCCAAACTTGAATAATAGTTTTTGAATAGAAACACCATATGATTTTACTTTGCTAAATACAAAATCTCGAAAGACTGCAATTTGGTTAACCAATACACATCACAAAATTTTTTGGAACGATGGAGAAAATAGTTTTTCACAAACTCGAAAGTATCTAAGGACAATTACAAGCGGAAAACAAATTATTTGTAAAGGTGTGGAAGAGAAACGAATTCTACAGACGTTTTTTGGGAGTCGTCAGCTCATTAATGTCGAGGAAATGGGCTGTCCGTCATTAAACAGGTTTAAAGGAAACCGGTTTCCCTATTGTAAAACACACCTTAAGGGCGGGGTTTGTGCTCTAAACAATGCATACATTATTTTGACATTTTTTAAAAGTAGCTCCAAAACAATAAAATAATTTGTATACATCATTTTAAAGTTGAGACTAGACGTGTAAAGACCTACAAGAAAATAAAATTAATTAATTTATTGAACAATTTAAGGGAGAGATAATTGGTCAGCATTTTCAATACCTTCTAAACACAAAAAACTATGTTCATGAATCGAGGTGGACATGATCTCAAAACTACGAATTATGGTGAACACTTTACATTTTGTAATCCAGAAATGACGTCGGAAACGTGCGCCTGCTTCTTCTATGCAAATCGCCGGAATCATAGCAGAAAATTAATTTCTATATATAAAAAAAAATGTTCGCAATACCAAAATAAATAATTGTAAATGAATAAATGTATTATTATGGTACAAAATAAACTTCTGACATTTTATTTCGAGTTAAAATTACAGGTACGGAGAATGGAAAATATTTCCTTGACTGAGATATGTCGGCTACTTGCGAGCTGTTGCGCGGTCGTGATTTCAACCCCTAATATGGGAACGTATTAGAGCTCGCACTCAGCCGTGAGGTCGTTGGCGTGAGGCTCATGATTTTGTCAATGGGCGTGCGCCTTCAGACTTGTGCATGTGTCCCTTTTATTGCGGTCAGGTAATAGACAGGTGCGCATGTTCGGGTAGCTCTTGCTTGAATCCCTTTGATGATATGTTTATGACCCGTTTGTAGAAGGGAGAGATCTTGAAAAAATTTACCAGTTAAACATTCTGGGGCAAAAAAAAAAGTCTGTTTGAAAATATTCGACATCTGAGAATCATTAACTTGTGGGATTTATTTTATTGGGGTTCTTTTGATTTCTAAATTAGTTTTACAATCACAGGAAACGTTATTCCCAAACATGATCGGACATGTCCCTCTAAGGCAACCAGCTTTAGATGTTTTGGGTTTGCTACCTTTCTCACGTGCACAGCAACACCTGCTGAATATTAATTGCTGATAATGAGGAAAAGGATATCAATATTGTCACATCGGGATGTGGGGAAAGTGTGCGACCTTTCTCCCGTGTACAGCGCCACCTGCTGAATATTAATTGCTGATAATGAGGCAAAAAGGTCACGTGATCAGTATTGTCATATGGTGGTGTGGGGTTAGGGGGCAATTTAGTATAATCTTTATGGATATGATCGTGACATTTTTATGACATCTAAACCCCTTAAAATGAGATAATTTATGGATTATGCAAATTGTCCCAGAACCCGCATACATTAATGAAGAGGCGGGGGCCATTAATATGTTAATTAGTAAGGAGGCGGGGGTCATTAATATGCTAATTAGTAAGGGGGAGGGAGCCATTAATATGCTAATTGTCCCAGAATCCGCGTTTCCCTACTACTAATTGGCAAATTGCATCATCCTATTTTCCGACTCTCTTGAGTCATTCTCTTTATCAATTTTTGGGGACAAAATCTCTTAAGCCGAGGTTTGATTATTGATCATTGAACTAGAGAGCAGGCGGTCGGGTTTTGAGATCCGAATCGAGCAGAACAATAATTCGAGAATAAATACAAGAGCAGTGAATTAAATAAGTTTGACCTATTGTAAAATTGTAATAGTGAATAAGTGATTGTTAAAAATAAAAATAAATTTTTTTAATCAATTCACTAGTGAGAAACTTAATTTGCATATAAATTAAAAGTAAATACTTTATCACCTAATTTTTGTTGAATTTTATAGGACTTCTTAGAGACCCTAAATGACGTGAAGCCTGTGATTGGCTACACAAAAATTGAAAATCTGTGTATTGGATTTGAGTATAAGATCACTGGATGTAAGCTGAAAAAGACACCATATGGAACTAAAATAGCTCTGTATTTAACTGATAAGGACGATAAAGATGTTTGGATATTTCTACCTAAAAGTTATGTGAACAAATTTTCTACAAAGACACCATTTAGGAAATTAAATGAGAATGGAATAACTCATATGGTATATAAAGGAAAAGATCTGAACAGATATAGTTGTGCTCAAATTGAATTTTTATCAGTAAATAAGTAAAGTAAATAAGATTCTTCAATATAAAGAGCTGAGTTTTTAAATCCAACAACAGTCTTAAATCAGTCTCAAAAAGAAATAGTTTTCCTTAAAAATGTACGCTCAACAGATAGAACTATTCTTGATGCAATTTGAAGGCATGCTTTTCGAGCAACACCTACAAAGGATGGAGTTCCTAAAAGCTACTTTGGAGGATTTAGAGGAAAAAGAGTTGATCCATTCGAAGTTTGGATTCCATTATAAACTTTGTCCCTGGAGCGACGATGATGCCTCATCTGGACCAGACACATGTCAGTGTCATATGCTGCCTGCACTAAAAGAGGAAGGCCTTAGTCTGATGATTAAATATTATAAGTTAAACAAACGAATTACTCCAAAACCATAAATAAAACAAATTAATTTTACTTAATTATATATGTTTTTTATTTTTTTAAATGGTTCTTAAACACTTTTATTATTAATTTATCATTAAATAAATAGTCGTTTTTCTTGAATTTTTTTTTAAAAAAAATTTAGTGTTTTCTTTTTACTTTTAAAGAGACCGTACAGCATACAATAATGTCCGCAAGTGTTAGAAAAGTATCCCTGTAGTTGTTGCTTATTAAAAAAAAATGTATAAGCGTTAGATTATAAAAATTTTAAAAATTATTTTTTCTGGGGATATTGACCATATGAATCGAAAAATTCTGCTGACCTACGACTATCAAAATAAAATGCAATCCAATGAGTTCCAGGTTGATCTGAAGTGTCGGTATTCGCAATAATTAGTGCGGGATACTTTATAATAGTTTTTGGTAACCTATCCGAAGGAAAAACTCCTTTAAAAATAGATTTTGTCTTCGAATGCTTAGAAAGAAAATGTTCAATTTGTAAAGTATTCATTTTAAAAGAGCGTACGAATATTTCTATGCTTATCAATATCAATAATTGAATCGTATTCACAGTATACCAAGCAAGTAACTGCTTCAGCAAGTGGTTCCGAAAATCTTCCTTCGATTCTTATAGTACCTTGAGAGATTAAATTTGAACATATAGTTGAATTTGATTGATCAGCAGTTAAGTCAAAGGCTAATATAAAACTGTTTGAATCAAACATTTCCTTGGTAATTTGTAGTCCACGATCGTAATGTTTAATTCCACATGATCTAAAAAGCATATTATAACCTGTTGAGCTTTGAACCTTTTCAGCGTTCGAGTAATCGAACTCCAGAGCCTGGGAAGGAGCTTGAACTCCATTAACCAATAGGTTAAAGCGTTGAGTTTTAAAATGTTCAAATTGAAATGTGTCTAAGGCTCGGTTTTCTGAGTATTAGCGGTTTTTAACCATAAAAAAGGCCAGAAAATTTGGTATTTGACCAATAACTGCGTTGTCTATCGACAGTGTATTGTGGCCCGGATATGTTGTAAATGATTTGACTTCAACCTTCCTGATTGGGAACAGAGCATTTTTTGTTTGTTAAACATGATGATGAGCCAATAAAATGCTTGGGTTATTATCTTTAAATTTGATTGAAATTAATTCTTAAATCAACACTGTTAACAAGCAGTTTGGTTTGATTAAAAATATCTCCATGAACTTTTCCGAATTCCGATTCTTCCAAAATTTGGAAAATAACCTTGGGAGGCCAAGTGATTTTCAGAGGCGTCACTCCCATAGTTTAAAATTGTTTGCAAATTCGCTCTATAGTGATAATTATTATCACTTTGCGATACCAATATATTATTTAATTAAACTGACGAACTTCTAAATATTGAATGTAGAATATTGTTTACAACACGAACAGCGTTTCGTTCAATGCTGTTGTTATCATTTTTTTAAGTCGTAAATAAACACTTGAAAAATCTCGATACGTTTCACCATTTCCCAAGCAAACAAATTCGATTGAAGAGGCGCCGTCCAAAGAAGCAATTGGATTGTATGAGACTTCTTCAGTTCTTAGAATAGAACTTTGCGTGGGGTGTGCCGCAAACAAATCTAATTCACTTTTCATACATTCGATAAGCGTACTCATTTGCTTTAGAAAAAATATCTTTAATATTTAATTTTCATGTTGATTTTTTTTTTATGTTGCGTTTGGGTATGTTTACGTTGTTGTTTAGGTGTATAATGAAGTCATTTTTTCCTGTTACCTAGTCTTTTATATCTTTTTCCACTTCCACTTGAAAAACGGGTAATTTTATCAATTGCTTTATTTGAAAGATTTTGTAAAGCAATTTTACTTTGTTCTTGAATTATATTTCTTAAAGGCTTTCTCCCAAATTCATTGAATACAGCCTTACCAGTCTCAGCAGCCTGATTTTTTATAGCAGTTATGCCCGAAAGAAAAAGTGGTTTTATGTAATTAAAAAGACCGCTAAAAAAATGTCCGATTCCTCGTCCTTGTTGCACTATATGCGGAGATATGTAAAGACTTCCGATGTTGCTTAAGCCCCCACCACACTGATTTACATAATAATCCTGATAAGATTTCACCGTGATGACTATTTTGGTTCTAAATATATAATATATGGGTATGCATTATTTATAGTCCTGACCTTCTCCTTCATCTAAAGTGAAGGGTAACGAAAATCGGAACAGCGGAAGTTTCAAATGGTACCTTATATCCATTGGAATCAGTAATTAGTATTGAGATTTCATTTGGTGACCATATGTCCAAAGGGTAATATTCAATATTTTTAAATTGAATATTTTTTTCCTTTCCATTATAATGCATTACACGAAGACATCGCGGTCTTTTACTACCTACTGACCTTGGTTTTATTATGTCAGTGTAAATAAAAATCAATCCATTTTCAGGAATATTCGTTTGAACGGATACATTTTTATACCTAAATGTTTCAGCATTTACAAGACTAACAAACTCGGTTTCTTCAACGACATTTTTATCTTGGTTAGATGTATTTTTAATGTAATTATTCAAATATAAATACCGACTTCCCAATCATCGTTTATGTCTTCTGGAATGTTTACAATATTTGTAAATGCACACTTTACGTTGTCAGGAAATACATTCATTGAGTCATTACTTAACACTGTGATAAAAATCTCATTTAAATAACCCATATTTGATTTTTATGGAAGTTAATGATACGAAATCCAATTTAATTTATTTTTACCAGTTTGTACTGGATTTTTTGTTCTAACCGATCGCATTAACCTTTCACGTCCTGTTACATATTTAAAATTTTGATAAGGTAAAGTTTCCGTTTTCAATTTTTGTAGTTTTGCTTTGAATTTGCGTTGTCGTTCATTAAGCTTCACTTTGAGCACTGGTTTCTCTAATCCTATTTTCTTTTTATCTGTTTCACTATCTAAAAAAGAGGTATCACTCACTTTTCGTTTATCTGATACAACATTTTCTTTTTTACTTGAACTCAAATCCTCATTATCACTTTCAGGTGGTAAATCGGGAAACTCAAATTTTTCCGGACGTGAGTAATCTTACTTTGATGTTGATTTTGATGTGCTGGGTTTTATATCAAACCAATCAGTGGTTTGGGATTCAATTGTTCTGGTTGTAATAGGATTCGCTTTTTGTTCATTTTGAAAATTCCATGATTTATTACGTTTTTTATTTTGGTTGGAAATTTATTTCTTGACAAATTTTGATCCATTTATCGAAATCACTTATTTTGTTATTATTTAATAATGGTAAAAATTTTATATTTATTAATTCATTTCCTCTATTATTGTTTATCAATTTCTGATAGCTGTTAGGATGCATTAAAATTACTTTGCTTAAATTATGTTTATTCTTAATCATTTTTTAATAGTTTTCCAAAAATTCCAGAAAGCAATGAAGTTATTAGAATCGGTAGAAATCCCCCTTTTTGAATAAGGACTTTTCTCTTAGAGTTTAATGTACGCTTTGGACACGAAAGGTAGCGCAATGCATTTTTATACTTTTTTAGAGCATTAAGATGGGATTTAGTAACTTTATGGTTTCCCTGTAATGTGTTCAATACAATCTCTATTATTGTTTTTACCAGGTCACTATTACTATTGCTTATAATTGCCTTACGTAGTCTATTGTCGGCCTTTTTGAGCACATACAATAAATGTTTGTTCGCTTTCAAGCGATTTAGGCTCTTTTTGTAAACCATTTTCATTTGAATAGCACACAGAATATTCTGAATTAAAAATGTCAGATCTAAATCTTAAGAGATCGTTAATGCCCTGAGTGAGATCAATAAGTAAATATCCGTGAGGTTGCTCCGTTACTTCTTTATATATTCTAAATAGCTCCGTGGGGTTTTCTGGGTAAATTTGTCTTGCTAAACATTGAAATTGAAGCTTATCACGAGGATTTTTGAAAGCAACAATGTATTTGGTATTTAGTGAAATATCTCTGGTGTGCGAAGATTTATGAAATATGTTCTGAGTTACCACTATAACTGATAAATTCCTATGGTGTGATCCTTTTGTAAACAGCTCACACACATTTTTATTAAAGGCTCCCATCATCAAGTCATCCAATATTAAAAGAATTGGTTCATTCGTTTCATTTTCAACTGTTTCAGGGACTCCTTTAAAATATTCAATCTTTTCGAAATTGGGCTTGGCACTCTCCTCTGCATAACACCAAATTATTCGATCTATTGGATTATTAAAAAGATCATTCTTTTTGGTGATTAGATTTTCTAAAAAGGTTGTTTTTCCCGATCCTGAGGGACCACAAATAAGCATTGTAAAAGGATATATAAATTGTGTAAACATTTTTTTTATTAAAAAAATTTATTTTATTCGGAATGAATTTTAATATATTATTATTACTAATTGCTTATATAATGTTTTTAAGTTATACTAGGTTTTATTAATATTCTCTTGATCGCGTTTCTTGGAGCAGTTCTTCTCGAAATGAGTATCAGATCCGCAATAATTGCAATAAATAAGTTGCGTGTATCCATTTTTACGGGGATCATTTCCAAAAAATCTCTTAAAAGAATCCATAATAAGACAACCTGATAGGACCATGAATTTCTTTTTACTAAATTTTAAACACATGTGTCACCATTACTATATATTTCATAATTGGTGTTTTCTAAGAATACAAACAGCTTAAATAAATTATTTAATGAACATCGAAGTGGAAGTTTTTTCTTGTGTATTCTACAATTCGTAAAAAAATTGGGTATTTGAGTTAAACTTCTTCCAATATCTATATCGATTATGTTTGTTGATAAATACTTGATTAAAAAATTCTTTTTAATTTCACTACGAACAAGAACTGTGTGATACTTATTGAGTGGTGGGAGTATTTCTTCAAGACTTGTGTATGGAATATCTCCAGCTGACCAATCCAATCCGTTTACGTTCTGCTGGTTAGGGTGCTGCTGCTTAAGAGCTCCATTATCCAATTCTTTTATGTTATATGGCGGTTTGAAATGGAAAAAATTAGGTATAACAGTTCCAGCAGGCATAAACGCCAGCTCCTTAACGAAAACTTGTTTGTTGTTACCAAGTACATATTGAAAATCTACTAAAATGCTTGAATTACGATCGACTGTGTTCATCATTGGTTGAGATTTTTTAACCAACTGAGGGTGTGCTTGCTAGGGCTTTCTCCTTTATATACCGGTAAGACTAGAACATATTTACAGTTTATTTAAAGTAGTCTTACCTGATGGACATGTGTGTAACTAAAAGAAATAAAACTTCTCGAAAGAAACAGGACCACGAAGTCATTTTTGGATTCGAGTATTATGTTGTTCATAACTTAAAATTGAAATGTGGTCTGTCAACTACTCAAAAATTTTTGCCGATGGTTTGGATGCAGCAAAGTAAAAACAATTTCATTGGATTTGACAAAGACGAATGGATGCAACTGCTTACGTATAAGGAATTTATATAGTTGAAACTGGACCAGTATGACTTCTTGATGCCTGATACAATTATGGATCATCCGTGCTTGCATTCCATAAAATGTAACTTTAGATTTAGGAAATCAGATAATCAGTACGTTTTTGTGAATAATCAGTATGGTAACAAAATTGAGTTTGATTCTGAGTCCTGGAGATTATTACTAAGATTAGGCATATTTTTTACTACATTTTTATGTTGGAACTCCATATTAAGACAGCAAGTAATATATCTTTACAATAATCATATTATTCCTAAGTGTGTATCTTTACAAAAATTTGATATTCAACTATCTGATTTAGAAGGTACCTATGATAAGGATGTGCAAATAGATTTAACACGATTATGTTTTGAAATTTCAAAAAAGATGCGTACAGAAATAAAAAGGGATGTTCTTGTTTATAAGCAAGCATTATTGACTAAGCAACCATCGTCATCAAATAAAAAATAACACTAATAAATCAACACCTTAAGATGAGCAAACAACAAGTTGTTGATGAAATTCATAAGGCAGCGCGAAAAAACTTTATACGGCGAAAATTCGTTCAAAAAGGGATAAATGACACATGGCAAATTGATTTAGTTGAAATGATACCGTTTTGGAAAGAAAATAAGGGTTTTAGATATTTACTGACCGTTATTGACACGTTCTCAAAGTATGCATACGCCGAGGCAGTTAAGTCAAAGTCTGCCCTGGATGTAGCAGAGGCAATGAAATTTGTTTTTAAAAAGAGTAAAAGTACACACAAGAATATTCAGTCAGATCAAGGGAAAGAATTTTTTAATTCCACTTTTAGGAAATTAATGGATAAATTTGATATAAATCATTATCATACTTATACGCATCTCAAGGCTTCTATATGTGAACGCTTTAATCGAACATTAAAAAATCGTATGTGGAAAATGTTTAGTATGCAGGGTAAATATAAGTGGATTCATAACATCAATTATCGCGTAAATCAATACAATAATTCATATCACCGAACAATTAAAATGAAGCCTATAGATGTCTGCACGAAAAATGAAGAGTTTATTTTAAAATCAGTATATAATATACCAAAAATATTTCCAAAACATAAATTTTTAGTAGGTGATTTTGTTAGAATAAGTAAATACAAGGGAGCATTTATGAAGGGATACGAACCTAATTGGACCACAGAAGTTTTTAAAGTTTTAAAAGTCAAGTCTACATACCCCGTAACATATGAAATACAAGATTATATGGGTACCCCTATTAATGGGTCATTTTATGAAGAGGAACTTCAAAAAGTGAAAGACAAAAATGCTTTCCTAGTAGAGAAAATACTAAAAAGGAAAAATAATCAAGTGCTTGTAAAATGGAGCGGTTTCGATTCCAGCCACAACTCATGGATATCTGTAAATAACCTGCTAAAGTAATAAAACGCAACAATAACAAGTTTAATTTTTTATTTATTTATTTACAAATTTTTATTCTTATAATATAAACATATAAACATTTATTTAATAACGGGTTTAATTTTGACTACTACTTAATATATGTTCAATATTATAATGACCATGACCCAATGTATTACAATTATCTGGTAAAATATATCTCTTACCATCCTTATAATTAAGACTTATTTTATTCATAATTTCAGTATAGAGGATGTGCGACCTACTTCGAATAACTCGCTGGGATCCATAAAATGTTTTTTTATATTTTATACATTCTATATAATCTTCATGATTCAGTTTTTTAATAACTGATTTCTTAACTCCTTTAATTTTTTTTATACATTCGTTTTCGTTTCCTTCCTTATCAACTAAACAAGAGTATGCCTTAGCCTTAAGTCCAGCAAAAGAAGTCATAACCCTACCTGCATGTTCATCCTTCATTTTTCCAGGTTCCCTATTATTAGCTTGAACTATATTAAATTGGTTTTCTAGTTTATAATTTGAGGTATCGAATCGTTCAGGATTTTCTTTTATAGTTTCGTAAAAGTCTTCCTCTGAAGATAAAATAAATGAATCTGTATCCATATAAATTATTTTCGAAGAAGGACTTTTAAGTAATAGAAAATTATAATAAAATTCATACATTAACCATTTAGATAATTCTAAAACAGCAACTCCTATGTATACTGGCTTATCATACATAATTTTTGATGGTGTTGATTCAATCGCTGCAAGATCTGTCCCAAATATCTCAACGCTATGGAAGTCATGTCTAGCTATGCGTTGCCTGAAGCCTGGTGAATTTTGTCTTGATTTATAATGTTTTACTAATACTATATTTCTACGCTTGGCAACATTTTCCATTGTTTTCCCGTATACTGCATTATTCATTAACTTAAAAAAAATTTTTTCAAAATCATTTTCCGCTAGTTTTCTTTGATCAGTGTTTAAATCAATATAAGGCTTTAACCAGCATGATTGTGTAAAAGACAAAACCCTATGAATTTTTTTTACAATTAAACCATGCTGTATACAAAGTTGAAGCTGTTTTAAGTGGATAATGTATTCGCTTTTATTCGATAAATCAGCTATAAGTTTTTTCTGCTTACCTCCTGGAGGAACTTTGTTTTCTGGACAGAAAGGCAAGTAGTTATGTGAGTCATGCCGATCAGTAAAATATTCTAAATCCACTTCTAATATATATCCTACATTTCCCTCAGCAGAAATATTTTTATAATCGAACGATTCTAATTGGTCATTACTTAAAAATTTAAATCCTGAAAGCGGTAAGGGTTGACTCATTGCCCAACCATATAAATTATTTGCATCAATATAGCTGAGGTAGTTATTTGGTTTACTTGAATCAAAGTTAGTTATATATTTATTATTAGCTTTAGAAATTCTTTGGGTACATTGAGTTAACCCACCCCTTATCGCTCTTTTTAAAAAGTTGTACATGTCTCCGTCGCTAATAAGTTCTAAATTTACATTAGTATACTTGAGCGTAGTATCCCAAGATATTGACGGTGCTGTAACATAGTTAATAGGGTCAAGCTTATAAATTTTCTGACAAATTTTTCTAAAATTTTCGAAAACATCGGTCAAAATTAAAACATCACTTTCTAAATAAAGTTTTATATAATCTTTTATAGTATTACAGTTGAAAGTTTTCCAAACCTTTTGTGCAAAATTGTAATCATCTATACTACAATTTTCTTCGCTGAGAGAATTGTAAAAACTATCAATGTCAGGAAGCTGGGTATCCTCAAATTTTTCAAAACTATCTAAATAGTCGTAAGGGAAAACACCCTTCCTACGCATTTGCTTAAATTTTTCTCCCTGAAATTTAGTACTTTAAAATCTTTGTCCTCCATGTAGCTCGATATATATATATATATATATATATCTATATATATATATCTATTTGATGCATTTATTTTATTTGTCTGCGTTAGCGCTATATAAAGCTCTTTATTACAGGGTATGGGGCTTAAGTCTCCTTCTAATTCAGTAATGAATAAACGTATGTCATATTTAGATAAGTTATGAAATACTACAGGAAAGAAGGGATCACTTAATTTGTACTTTGGCTTACAATTTTTATGAATGGGTCCCATGTATTTTCCAGAAAATTGATCAAAATATTTGTCCAGGTCGTCAGCGTTTATTTCCTTTTCACAGGCACAGCAATTTCCTTCCTGTTCATGGATTGTGCTAGCAATCGGGTTTTTGGGGGTCGACCAGTACATGTAAAACAAGCTCATAGTTTTTTCCTTAATTGATTTGAAGAATTTTTGTATGCAGTCAGCGCCTATAAAATTATACAAAATTTGAATTAGTTTTTAAAATACTAAGAAAATAATTATTTGTTGTTTTTTACATACCTTCATATGTCCACAATTCGTTAAGATCCGGATTATATTTATGTGCTATATAAAATGATACGGCACATGCAGTATGCTTCTGCACTTTTGTTGTTGACGACGTTGAAGACGAATTTAGGCATGTTCTATAGTTTTCAAGAACAGCCTCAATATCGGCATATATCACCACTGGAGGAGATAATTTTTTATGAAAGCCCTTGAATGAAGTTGTAGTGTTTGGTTCAGGATAAAACGAGGCCACTTTTCCGCATTCAAGTTTGTTGTGGGTAGTATTATTAACTGTGAAAAAATGTAGACAGTTATCACAAAAATATCCTCCTGATTTGGCCTTGGAATGCTGTGAGTAGCATAATCTTTTTACACTTGTAATGTAAGCGTAATGCATACTGTCTTGGTTTACGTTATTTATTCCCAATATATTGATGTGGTTAGGTTGAATACATTTGGTTCTAAACGTTGGACCGATAATTTTGTCACCATCAGCATCGATCTCATAAACATTTATACTAAAGTCTTTATTATTTTTCTCGAAATGGATAATCCCTTTATTCGTTATTGGAAACTCGATTCCTGAAAAATCCAATTTTATTCCGTCATATACAATTATTTCATTATTAACATTAATTTGGTAAGTTGTGGGCTTTGTCATTCTCTCTCGTGAATACTTTTTTTGCTTTGCTGTTGCAAAGGTAGCACTCTCATGAGTTTTGTTAGCTATGAATGCCAGTATGCACCATTTGAAACAAAATACGTCAGTATTCTGTACGTTTATAAGTGCATTTCGGGCTCTTATATTCTTCGGGGCCTGAATGTATCCGCTAGCAGGAATGTTTTCTAGCTTTATTATAGTAATTTCAAAATAATTGAAATTTTTTATTGCCCAACCAGAGTCTTTTTCTTGAAACTCACTGCTCGATGCTAGTAAGCTATCTACTGCCATATTCAGTTCATCGATAATGCTTTCATTTTGGTACACAGATTTATATGATGTCCCAAAATGTTTTGTTGTTTCAACAGTAACTCCTTCGTCTGTTTGTTTAATATAGGTACCATAAACTCTTATGTTGAATTTAATGGCTCTATATTCTATCATACAATGCTTTATAATTTCAATTATATTTTTTTGGCAATGCTGATAAAAATCTTTTAAATCAATAGTGTTTTGGACTGTGGGCGTGGCAAACTTTTTTTGGGTCAATCGATAGGTATTGACGAGACTAATACTTTTCAGTTAAAATTTTTTTTCTAGCATGAAAATTGTAGGCGGACGGACAGATGGACAGACATGGCCAGAACGACTCGTCTAGGCATGCTGATCAAGAATATATATACAATATGGAGTCGGAAACGTATTCTTCACTGTGTTGCACACTTTTGACTGAAACCATTATACCCTCTGCAAGGGTATACAAATTATTTTATTGTATTGGAGCTCTTTTAGTAGGATTAATATGTATGTTCTGGAGCACTTTTTATTTTATGTTCTGAATCAGATTTGTTATCGCTGGTGTGGGCGCTTATCGCGACCGGAAGTTGTTGTTGTTGCTGCTGAGCGGGGGTGTTCTGGAGTGTGCTGGAGTGTTGTGGAATGTTGTGGAACATTCTGGGGGCCGCGCTCACTCCCCCTTCAACTCCCCCCCCCCGCTTGTCCGCGGACTTTGCGACCGCGCTCACTCCCCCTCCCACTTCCCCTCCCTTTTGTCCACGGACTTTGCGACCGCGCTCACTTCCCCCTCCCGCTTGTCCGCGGACTTGTCCTCGTACTCTCACTCTCGATAGCGTCAACTCCCACTTGTCCTCTCACTCTCGTTTAAAGGTTTTCTTTTTTTTTTATGTTCATTTATTCCCTACAATTATATACAAGTAAAAGTGAGTTCAAGAACAGGAGTAGGGGCCGAGGTTGCGCGGTATCACCGCAAGGTATTGCTTCGCGCAATGGTAGCCACCTAGACTGTAGCTTCTCTCCTCTCATTGTCGGTGCGACGCAGCGTTCGCAGTACGCTCGCTGCGTAGGCTGCCGTCGCTTCCCAATTCGCCTCCTTCAGCAGCATGAGGGGCACAAAAGTTTCTGGCCGAACTTTTGCCCCAGTGGTCTCCATGAATATCTGGCGGTCATAGCCAAAGCGGCGACATTCAAAAAGGACATGCTGAGCGTCCTCGACAATGCCACTGCCGCACTCTGGGCAACCGTCCTCCGTGTCGTGCCCAAAGCGTATAAGGAAGCTTCGGAAGCAGCCGTGTCCACTCAGCGCCTTCGTGAGGTAAAAATCCACCTGGCCGTGCTTCTTATTTAGCCATGGCTCTATGCTAGGGATGAGCTGGTGCGTCCAGCGACCCTTGCTGGAGATGTCCCAGGCTGCCCGCCAGTTGACGACGCTCTGCATCCTGGCTCTTCTCTTCACCTCGGTCTTGGTACTGCGGTCCGCCTGTTCGCCTGCTAGAGTCGCGCGAATCTCCTTGGCCTCCCGCACCAGTTCACACAGGGGAACTTGGCCTGCAATGACAAGGGCTGCGTCGTCCGAGATCGTCCTGAAGGCACTCGAAATTCTAACGGCGCACAGGTGGTACGTCGAGTTAACACCTCGCATGTAGCTGCTCACAGCAGTGGCCTCAGCCCACACTGGAGCAGCGTACAGCAACTGCAACTTGACTACAGTCGCGAGGAGCCTGCGTCTGTCCTGCTTCGGTCCCCTGGTATTCAGCAGGATCCTGCAGAGCGATCCTGTGGCTTCGCTTGCCTTCTTGTTTACGAACTCCAGGTGTTCGCGGTAGGAGAGGCGGGTGTCCAGCATGACTCCCAGGTACCTTATGGCACGGTGAGAAGTTATCGTTGTCCCTCCGATCTGAATATGCGCCGACTTCACTGCTTTCCTGCTTGAAATCAGCACCGCTTCAGTTTTGTGTGAGGCCAGCTCTAGGCCCGCCACTGCGAGCCACTCCTCCACTGCTCGAATTGCGCAGTTTGCAGCTGCCTCCACGGCCGCAACTTCCTTGGCCACCACAACCAGCGCGACATCATCCGCAAAGCCCACAATGTTGGTGCTGCTCGGCAGTGGGAGCTTCAGAACACCGTCATACATCGTGTTCCAAAGCAGAGGGCCCAGTACCGAGCCCTGAGGAACACCGGCTGTCACCTCGTAAGTCCTGGGGCCCACAGAGGTATCTAGGACCAGCTCCCTTTTGCTGAGGTAGCTGTGCACTACATTCAGCAGGTATTCCGGGATGTTGAAGGACCGTAGTGCCTCCAGTGTCCTCCCCGTTTGAAGGTTGTGTCTGGTTGTGTGTGTGTGTATATTATTTTCTTTGGTTCGCAAAATATTCTACTATGCGAATATTAATGTAGTACAAAAATTTTACAAACCATAGAAAACAATATACTTTTTTTATCTCACTTTATTTTCTCCACATTTTTGAAAGGCTTTAAATATATATTTGTATTTTATATATATATGTATATTTTTTTTTCGCGAAACACTGCTGATCATGCTACCTGGAGATTGGGGAAAATCGAGGATTGGGGAAAATCGAGGACCCGAGCGCGCACGGGACGCTGTAGCGCGCGCAATGGTCAGGTCGGATTCCGAGGAGCGATGACAAGAGCAGTCGCGAAACACTGCTGATCATGCTACCTGGAGATCGATCGAGGAAAATCGAAGACTCGAGCGCACACGGGACGCTGCAGCGCACGCAAGCACCAGGTCGAATTACGAAGAGCGAAGACGACAGCAGGTGCAAAATACTGCTGACCATGCTACGTGGAGATCGATCGAGGAAAATCGAGGACCAGAGCGCGCACGGACTCTGTAGCGCAGGCAATATCCAAGTCGGATTCCGAGGAGCGACGACGAGAGCGAAACACTGCTGATCATGCTACCTGGAGAACGATCGGATAAAATCGAGGACCCGAACGCGCACGGGACGCTGCAGGGCGCGCAATGGTCAGGTCGGATTCCGAGGAGCGAAGACGAGAGCAGTCGCGAAACACTGCTGATCATGCTACCTGGAGATCGATCGAGGAAAATCGAAGACTCGAGCGCACACGGGACGCTGCAGCGCACGCAAGCACCAGGTCGAATTCCGAAGAGCGACGAAGACAGCAGGTGCAAAATACTGCTGACCATGCTACGTGGAGATCGATCGAGGAAAATCGAGGACCAGAGCGCGCACGGACTCTGTAGCGCAGGCAATATCCAGGTCGGATTCCGAGGAGCGACGACGAGAGCGAAACACTGCTGATCATGCTACCTGGAGAACGATCGGATAAAATCGAGGACCCGAACGCGCACGGGACGCTGCAGGGCGCGCAATGGTCAGGTCGGATTCCGAGGAGCGAAGACGAGAGCAGTCGCGAAACACTGCTGATCATGCTACCTGGAGATCGATCGAGGAAAATCGAAGACTCGAGCGCACACGGGACGCTGCAGCGCACGCAAGCACCAGGTCGAATTCCGAAGAGCGACGAAGACAGCAGGTGCAAAATACTACTGACACGTGGAGATCGATCGAGGAAAATAGAGGACTCGAGCGTTTACGGGACGCAGAAGCTCATAGAATCACTAGGAACAACCCTATCACTAGGACACAGGACCAAAGGGCCAACACAGTGCATCATCGGAACACAAGACTTCAGCAAAGATTTCGGGAACAACGAATTCTCACATACAGGTCGAATTCACAAAATCGACAGGCGGAATCTTTCAGACAGTCACAGCGAAATATTTCTGCAAGAGCACAACTTTCGGAGGATGAACGAGAGGATCAACGGGAACGCCAGCGACGGAGAAGTCGAGCTACGGCAAGGGAACAATATCTTCGTAACATTAAGGACGGACCAACTAAGTGCTGTGGAGGAACGTGGTTTCCATCCCAGGTAAGTGGTTTGAACATACGTACTATTTGTTCTAAATACCCCAACTTTAGTCTAGACAATGCCTTTTATTTACCGGCAAATATCAATTTTGTAGTACATGTCGTCAAGGCGTTTCCAAAGGTAGGATACCAATGCCTTAAAAACTTGACATGTCTTGAGGAGCGCCTTATTTCTCCTCGAATTCCCTTCATGCGCATAATATCCCTTGAATATGGCAATATGAAAGGCAATGCGGAATAAGAGGCGCTGTAGTCAATGTTCCAATTTCAGTACCCTATACTGTAAGCGTACTCCCGCGCACCTTTGATTCGACCCATGTAATCCAGGTTCATTTATAAAGAAAGTTAGAATATTCCCATAATTTCATGACGGAAACTATTCGACCCGCACGGGTTATTCAAGCTGTGCGATACTTGGTTAACACTGAGCTCTACAGAAAGCACAACATTTCCTTTGACGGTGATTGGCTCAATCAAATGGGAGCCGAAGAAGAGATACCTTTCATCGCAGATGAATCTAACCGAGAAGTCGTAGAAGAGCTTCTTCGTCAACATTCTCATTCTCAATCAAATGACGAGCAAGAAGGTGATTTAAATCCCGGAGGTCATGAAACCCTACTAGAAAACGATGATAGTGGACTTCAGCGTATTGCTATGGCTCCCGGAGAAGACGCAGAAGAACTTTCCTTCCCAACTATTTCTTGCGGCGAAATATTTGAGGGGAATTCGACCTATGCAAAAAAAGCAAGATCGCAAATTCGCTTTTACGACCGTCGTTGCGCAGTAGTGCCCAAAGTCCAGTATATGTACAAATTTTATGAAATGCAACGATTTCAAAGTTCTATTTCCATTGCCCTACGAAAAAAATCAGGTGCGGTAACTGCTGCAAATGTGAGGAATAATTCATTTGTTGACAGTCTTGTACAACATGACGATGGATTTCACATTCTAAAAGGCCTCCGTTCAGCTCCAGCACACTGGGAGGCAGAAAAAAAAAGTTATAGCCATTATTATTGGAGGATCGAGTTCCAGCACAGAGGATCGCCGCACTCTCATGGCATGTATTGGTTTTGTGGGGCCCCAAAGCTAGAAGGACCCGATAACGCCGAAGAGGTCACCCGCTTTATTGATCGTTTCATTACTACCAGCGGGGACGATCCTGAAATTCATGAAGTAATTCAATATCAGCGCCATAAGCACAGCGCTTTATGTTTAAGGGAACTGCGAGGACAACAATTCTGCCGTTTTAATGTGCCATACCCACCAATGCCTGAAACTCTGGTTTTGTATCCATTTGAAGAAAACGAATCCAAGGTTGAAGAATGTAAAGAAATATTTAAAAAAGTTAAAGAGCTCCTAAAGTCTGTTTCCGAAGAAGAATCGGCCATGTTTAATAATTTTGAATATTTTCTCAGCCATCTTGAAATTTCATATGAGGAGTAAAAGTTCGCCATTCGGTCTAGCTTAAAAAAGCCCCAAGTATTTCTTCGTCGCCAATTTTCTGATATTACAATAGAAATATTTTAGGCTTGCATAGAGCAAACATGGATATTCAATTCATTCTAGATGCTTACGCCTGTTGTAGTTATATAATTAACTACATAAATAAATCCAACCGTGGCGTGTCGCAACTGCTTCGAGACGCAATGACAGAAATAAGCCATGGAAGTGTTTCCGTCAAAAGAAATTTGCAGCATTTAGGGAGCAAGTTTATTAACGCTACAGAGATATCTGCCCAAGAAGCTGCATACAACATTTTAGGTTTACACTTGTCTAAGGCTAGTGAAGGGAATTTTTTTATTAACACTTGCCATCCAGATAAAAGGGTCCGGATAGTCCGATCTAACAGAGAACAGCTTCCCGCAAACTCAACAGATATTTTTTAGCGAAATTTACTTGATCGATACGTGCAAAGTCATGAACAACTAGAATCGTTATGTCTTGCGGAATTTGCGGCTTGGTTCAAGTTCTCCAAGTTAAATGCACGATCAGAACAGTCAAACGAAAAATATGACGATCCAATCGACTTTGATGCAGATGAAGAAAATAACGTTGCTGGACAAAGTTACCAAATGCTGGATGGAACTGGTAGGATAAAAATACGTAATCATGCCCTAATTCTTAGGTGGGTTCGCTTCAGTTTAAGCTCTTCTCCATAAGATTATTTTAGAGAGCACGTAATGCTCTTTTTCCCATGGAGAAGTGAAGAGACGGAACTCATTTCAAACGACAATGAAAGCACATTTAGAAACAATTTTGAAATTATTAAACGCAATAATGATGTGTTTGACGACATGGTGTTAGAGAGAGTTCTTCAAGATCTGCAAAACGTGGATAGAGAAGAAAACGGCCCCCTTCCCGAAGGGCCAGCCTCTCAATACCTTGATGAAGAGTTCAGAGCTTTGGCAGTCCCCGACGTCGGCCAAAACGTAAATGTACTCCAAAATGAAAATGATTCAAATGGCGAACTTCCTCTTATAAGACATCCTCCGATAGTATCTGACGATAACCTTTGCTTGTTTACCCGGTCTCTCAACTTTAAGCAACGCCAGTATTACGCCCACGTAATGTATAATGTTGCAGCCAAAAAGCCTTTTTTATGAATATATTGGTGAGCAAATAAACTTCCTGGGGCAACAGATTCCGCAAAGGTTTTACTTTGTGCTCCTATTGGAAAAGCAGCTTTTGGGATTGGGGGACTAACGCTTCATTCAGTTATCTCCCTTCCTGTTAATCAAACATCTGGTCCTTTAAGACCCTTAAGCAATGACACTTTAAATACAATGCATTGCAAGTTGATTGATATCCAATTAATTATTATAGATGAGATCTCGATGGTCGGATCAAAAATGCTTGGATACTTAGATCAAAGACTTTGTCAAATTTTTAGAAGTCAAGATGTAAGTTTTGGGGGCAAGTCTATAATAGTGTTTGGAGATTTGAAGCAGTTGGAGATCGTTGGATATTCGCAGAAAATACATCTAATCCCTTTAATATACTGGCAGGAGCTAACCTTTGGAATAACTTAAAGTTTCTCGAGCTAACGGAAATAATGCGGCAACGTGACGACCACGCTTTTGCTTTGGCTTAGAATAATATGTCTGAAGCCAACATGACAGATGCAGATATTGAGTTTTTCAGGACAAAAATTCTTCCAGTAACCGATGTTCCTGACGATGCAATTCACTTGTTCTGTTCTAATGCTGACGTAAACCATTACAGCTCCCTAAAACTTGCCCAAATTAGAACTGAAGAATTTGTGTCAACTGCGGTAGATACAGTTAAATCCGCTAATATGTCTGAAAGAAGTCGAGAATCAACTCTTAGGCATGCCCAAAACATGAAGACCTCTGAAACTCAGGGTCTACCATATATTTTATACCTGAAGACTACTGCAAAATATATGGTTACCGTCAATATTGACACAAATGATGGACTTGAAAATGGGGCAACTGGTCAATTAATGCGAATTGACAACTGTATGGTTAACGGCTCATTATTAGTTACTGGACTGTGGATTAAGTTTACTGATGCCACTGTCGGTACTATAGCTAGGTCAAAAGTTCGAGGAAATGATCACCCAGACAGGACTCCAATTTATAAAGCAGCCCGAGTATTCCAATGCGGAAATTCGGGACATTCTTCTATTGATCGAAAACAATTTCCAGTTGTTCCTGCTGAGGCTATTACCATCCATAAGAGCCAAGGAGCAACCTACAGCAAAGTCGCAGTGCATCTTAAAAGAGGCATTAAGCGAGCTTCGTTGTACGTAGGTTGCAGCAGAGCAACTGGCGCATCGGGCCTTTTCCTTCTAGGAGAATTTGTCCCTCCAACTAGATTTGGAGCTACAAATGTCTAAGTAGAACTTGAACGTTTAAGACGGGAAAAGGCTTTGACTACCCATTATGACTTTTTGGTCAATGAAAATGAGGATATCTCCTTATATTACCACAACGTGGAATCTCTTCGCGCTCATCGCGAAGATGTTGCCAACGACAACATTATTTGTTCTGCCAACTTTTTATGTTTTGTTGAAACCTGGACTCTTCCACAAGAAGAGTACACTTTAAGGGATTTCGACATTATAAGAAGAATAGATTGCAATCGTTTGAATGGTATTGATAAGAACGGAATACTTATTTATGATAAACAAAACATTTCGCAAAATGTATTATTTCTGTTTGAGACAAAGAAGTCCACAAACACAAGGGCAACGTATCAATCGATTGCATTTAAATATCTTGACACGTCATTTATAATTGTTTATAGGAGTCCCGGATTTCCTATTGCTAGATTTCGAAATGAAATTAAAGCTGATGTGGAAAAAGTGCGTAGAATGGATAATACTAAAGTAGTAATATTAGGAGATTGTAATATTTGCAGATCCACAGGGACTGATATTCTGGAGGAACACTTGAATGCCTATAACCTCTTTTCAATCAATGATTCTCCCACAAGAAATCAAAAAACACCAATTGATTGGATATTTTCAGATTCTCGAATTCCACAAGCTCTTGCCATTACTTATGAGACACCATATAGCCACGATGGAATTTTTTTTAAGTATATCTTGTAGTAGGTAATATAGTTAAATATATAAGTTGTAAAAATTGTAATAGGTTAGAAAAAAAAAGTGTATATATTTATTTTTGTGGTATTATAAATTTATTTATTTCTATCTATCAACGTAGTTTTCAAAATTCTATATATATATTTATATAAATGATAATATTTTCCCCCTCGTGGATTGTGACCTTGACGTCGTGTGGGGGCTGAGTCCGTGAAATTGTTTTAATATCACTGAAGCTAGCAACAATCCTTAAAATGTAACAGAGTGTTACTAACATTGATTATTTCTTATAACTTTAAGGGTATTCAAACTTCGGCTTGCCGAAGTTAACTTCCTTTCTTGTTTCTTCTAATTCTTCTTTGTCATTATTATCTAATATTCCAAAAAGATATTTGTAAGCAGTTCCTACAAAATTAGCTAATCCTCTTTTGTGTCTTCTAACAATTTTTAACCCATTCATTTCTCTTTGTAGTTTTTCCGTTAAATATTTAATCTGCATTATTTCCTTAAAGCCAACCGCTTGTGATAGCAAGTTTTTTTAAGTTTCTTCCGTGTTTGTAATATTAATTGTGAGGCAATGGTATTCAAAACTGTCTGGGATGTTGATTGTGTCGGTAATAAATAACAAATAGCCATTGTAGGATTTTATAGGGTTAATTTCTATAAATTGGTTGTTACCCATTGGCATCATTATTATTAACGTTGATGTCAGAAAGATGAAAGTCAAATCGCTGGGGGTTGATCTGGGTCCTCCTGCAAATATTTACTTTTACTAACTTTCTTTTGTCTCCGGAAGTTTGTTTTGTAATATTTTATCTTTCGACCTCTGTTAGTCTCCTTAAAATGATCATTATCTATTTGTTCTATATTTCCTGTCTTTTTATAAAGATTGTGTAATTTCCCGTGAATTATGTGAGCCTTTCTAAATTTGGTATTTACCTCAAAATGTTGTCGTTTTTGTATTAAGTTTAGCTTAATAGCCGGCGGCAGACAGATTGAAACGTTATGGGCGTTAGAGTGGGCGTGGCACTTTAACGCCCACAATCCGGTCAAACCTGTGACGCCCACAATTTTCATGCTAGATAAAAATATATATATGATGGACGTTGATGCACTACGAGCAGTACAAACAATTGGCCCAACGACACCAAGCACGTGCTTGTTACGCGCGGGGCCCTTTTATCAATTTGGGCAAAAAATACGAGTTCGCGAGGAAGATACAAAAAACAAATAGAGACGGGACACAAATGAAAATAAAAGAAGCATCTAAGAATGAAGCAAATGAGTTAAAATATTAGTTTTTAGTACCGGGATAGAAGTTGAAGTGCAAGTTAAATGATAAAGGTTGTTATAATTATTACATAGAACGCGAAAGGGCTCGTGCAGACAAAAATTAGATGTACATCGTGGCAAATTTAGGGGATAATAATTTCGTGTTAGTCTAACAGGAACATTGAAAGTAAGGCGGTTTACAAGTTCTACAGAATCAATATCACCTCTTATAAGATTTTGCATAAAAATAGTACCAAGCATTGTTCTACGATTTGCAAGGGTAGGTAAATTAAGCAATAGTAATCTACTCTGATAGGAAGGTAGCCTTATGTTTTGATCCCAGTTCAAACTACGAAGGGCAAAAAGAAGAAATTTTTTTTGTACCGACTCAATACGGTCAATATGCACTTGATATTGTGGACTCCAAACCGAAGAACAATATTCCAAAATAGGACGGACAAGGGAGGTAAATAATAATTTGGTTGTATAAGGGTCATCAAATTCTTTTGACCAACGCTTTATAAACCCAAGAACACTCATGGCCTTGCTGACAGTGGACATTATGTGGCAGTCAAATTTAAGTTTTGGGTCCAGAAGAACGCCTAAGTCATTAACTGAATATATACGGTCGAGTGGCGTATTTTGAAGAGAGTAACTAACAAAAGTAGGAGTACCCCTATGAAAAGTCATAACGTTGCATTTAAGGCAGTTCAAATTTAAAAGGTTATACTCACACCATCCCTGAAAACAATCAATATCTGACTGTAAGTTGAAACCCGACGCTATATCATTATGTGATAAACAAAGCTTAACATCATCAGCATACATTAGTACACGAGAGTGTTTTATGATAGAGGGAAGATCGTTAATAAACAAAGTAAACAGCAAAGGGCCCAAATGACTACCCTGAGGCACTCCAGATGTCACATAGATCAGTTTTGAGGCAGCGTTCTTGAATATAACCCTACCATTCAAATAACTTGAAATCCAAGTTAATAGATTACATGGAAACCCAAGCTGATTTAATTTGAATAAGAGAAAAGAGTGGTTGACAGAGTCAAAGGCCTTACTATAATCAGTGTATATAACGTCAGTCTGCATTTTATTCTTAAATCCATTTATTACAACAGATGACAATTCCAGAAGGTTGGTGGTGGTCGATCTTCGCTTAACAAAACCATGCTGACACGGTGATATTAGCGAGGAACATAATTTGTTGCAAATGTGAAGTAATAATACGATCAAATGCTTTAGGAATTACCGACAATTTAGAAATACCTCTGTAATTCTGGGCATCCGCCTTCGCACCCTTTTTGTGAAGTGGAATGATAAAAGAGTCTTTCCAGATAGTAGGAAAAACTGACGATGAAATAGACAAATTAAAAAGTTTAAGAATCGGCTTACATATGGTTGACGCACAAAACTTAAGCACACACCCGGGGAGTCCATCAGGACCGGGAGAATAAGTTGGCGTTGTTTTTTCTAAGTCTCTTACGAGAGAAATTTCCGTAATTTCAGGGGTAAAGATACAATTTGCCTTATTTAAGGGATTAGGGTAGTTAGAATTTGACCAAGCAGCCGAACTATAAGTAGTTTGGAAAAACTCGGCAAATAAATCAGCAACTTCAGAATCCGTCGATGCCTCCATTGAGTTAAAACGTACCGATGAAGGCAATGCTGAAGACTTACGCTTGGCATTGACAAAGTTATAAAACTGCTTCGGATCAATTTGAAAATTCAAATTTACATCGACTTAAATACATAGAATAGCAATGACTATTAAGAACATTAAAATCCGATCGAGCCACCACATATTTCGAAAAATCAGATGGCTTACCCGATTTCTTATACTTTTTATAAGTGTTTGTCTTAAGGTTTTTAAGTCTTTGAAGCGCATTGGTAAACCAAGGTGGCCTGTTTGTCTTTGAAGGAAATCTATCAGGAACGCATTCATTAAAAAAGGTATTTAACACTATATAGAAGTGTTCAGTGGCGCTTTCAATATCCATACAATTGTACAATTCTGTCCAATTATATTGAGAAATCATGTCGTTAAGTTTTTTAAAGTTACATTTTCGGAAACATCTCACTTTAGTTTGAGAAACTAAAGGAGAGAGGGTATCAACGCATGGGAGGCAGATTGTCAATTCCATTGTTGGATGATATCGGTCTTCAGGTACAACAAGAGCGTCAATTCTAGAAACCGTGACTTCAGACGGGTCTGAAACAAACACAAGATCTAGTTGTCTATTTAATGAATTCCGTATAAAGCTTACTTGCTGTAACGATAATTCTAGAAGACCATCAACAAAATCATGGGCGGATAGAGGTATAGCGACTAGTGAGTCAGTAGGAGGAGACCAAGAAATACCAGGGAGATTAAAGTCACCCAAAACAATCAAAAGGTCACTGTTAGAAAGAAGGGATAGAACAGATTTTATCGCAGACAGGTGGTGCTCATAAATTATTAAATCAGAGCCAGGTGGAATATAGGAGCATGTAACAAATATTGAGAATGATTGCAAGGAAACTTTCACACTAACAAATTCAATTTCATTAGGAGTATCAGAGTGAATTCTCTCGGAAGTTAGGCTAGTGCTAACGGCAATCAGCACACCGCCTCCCCTACGTGAGGAGCGATCGGTCCTATAGGCATTAAAATTGTTTGACAGAACTTCATTGTCAGATATCTCTGGTTTCAGCCAGGTTTCCGTAAAAGCCAAAATATCAGCAGTAAATGCAGAGGAGTCAGCATAAAGCTTGGGTAGCTTCATATTTAGTCCCCTAACATTTTGATAGGCCAAAAATAAACTTTTTAGTTTTTTGGCGCCGTGGAAGGTCTGTTATTTGTTCTCGGTTTATTGGGAACAAATTCTTTTATTACTAAACCATCATTAAGCCAAAAGCTTTCAGAAAGTAGTACCTTAAACACATCAGGCGGAGCAAATATTTTAAACGCTGAAATATTATCGGATGGGAATTTTTCACGAATAAATTCCAAAACATCCTCAGATGTGGTATCTGGGGTGAATCTCGAAACAAATAATTGTTTTCTTTGTGGAACAACTGATAATTTCTTACGTCCCCCAGCAGCAGATTGCACCTCACTAACCTGAGAGCCAGAAACGGTAACTTCTGTACCTATAGGTACGGTCGGCACCGTAGCCGGCACTGAAGGTTTTTTTACCACCCGACTTCGAGAAGCAGTGACTTCACCTAAAACAGCTGTATCCATAGGCGCAGTAGGTTCACTTACCACAGTGTCAACAGAGACTGCTGCAGCCACCAAGTTCGGATTTGGGGTGGATACCGTGACCGTATTAACTGCCGCTAAGCTGGTTTTTTTACGTTTAGGCGACTCAGTTAGTAATTTTTTATTATTAAATTGGGCACAAACGGAATTGAACCCCTCATTGAGCTGTTTAAAAGCACCAGAGAGATTCAAAAGGCTGTCTCGAGTCTGCTTCATAAAGCCGCTCATCTCAACAACCATTTCCTTGCAGGAACCACATGACCACATGAGTCCAGAATTCTGATCAATAAAGTCTTTGACTCTACCAGTAAATCCTGCACATTTAACGTGCATTATCGACTCGCAGAGCCAGCAGAAAATAAAAGGGTCTTTAGTTGAAGACGAAAGAGTACAATTTTTCTTAGAGCAGACCAGAGCCATTTTAAGGAAATTAAATAAAATAAAATAATATATGAAAAATACCTCGAGTAAATTTGGCACTGGGATCAAATTCCAAAACCACAAAGGCACAAAACACGAAAAAAAATAAGAGCGCGAGATCGCGTAATAATTTAAATGTAAGAGAGCACAAGAGAAAAAATCTTCTATCGATTGAGCGTTGCTTGTGGGACACTGACAACTTTACGCAGGAACAGTTACAATGTAAAGCAAGTTACAATAGCTGCAATGTATTGGTCTCGTCAATACCTATCGATTGATCCAAAAAAAATTTTGCCACGCCCACTATAACGCCAAAAACGCTTTAATCTGCCTGCCGGTAGGTGGCGCATTTTAATTACGCTTTGCTGCTTGCATACCTCCATTTCCCTTTGGTCCCTTTAGCTGAGTAACGGGTATCTGATAGTCGGGGTACTCGACTATAGTGTTCTTCCTTGTTTTGATTTTTGATCGTGTAAATATCTGCCTTACCATTTTTTCAACTCCAGGGTGCAATAGTTTTTCGTGGTTGCTAAAAATAATTTCTTTAAATTAAGCGTAAGTTTTTATGTCCTGTAACTTAATTACTGCTCTTACGATTTTTGTAGTAGAATTCATGACCTTCTTAAAAGCTTGCTGAATAATTTCAAAATCAGAGTCGTGTTCGATGAAAAGTGCACTTGACTTGGTACAAAAGTGTTTTATTGATATTTGCTTAGCTTTTTCAATGTTTAATTCATGAAACATTATTTTAATCTAGGCTTTTTTAAAATAATTTTCACTTTCTTCACCTTCTGTATTGCTTCGAATCATTTCTACCTGTCTTGCGAAATGATTGATTGGTTTTTCAGTAATTGTTATTAAATTTTCATTATCTTATTCAGCTCTACGTGCTGTTGCATTGTTACTGCCATAGTATACTTCGATAATTTTGATTCTTGACAATGTATCGGCTACGTGATTTTGCCTTCCTTCTAAATATTTTATTTCGAAGTCGTATTCACCTAACCTTATCTTCCATCTTTGCAGTTTCATATTAGGTTCTTTGATATTGTTTAGCCAGACTAACGGCTTATGGTCACTTAATATCTTAAATCTTCTTCCGAATAAATAGGGTCTTAAGGGTTTTGTTGCCCATACTATAGCTAATAATTCTTTTTCAATTGTACTATAATTTCCTTCATGTGCATTTAGAGTCCTACTAATGTAACTGATAGGTTTGTTATCCTGAGAAAGAACTCCTCCTAATGCAAAATTGCTAGCATCAGTAGTTAATTAAAATTTTGTTTTTAAATCTGGACAAATCAGTGTGGGATCCCGTTTATGATAAGTTGTTTTAATTTATTGAATGCTGCATTAAATATATCATCTTCAAATATCACTTTAGAACCAGCTTTTAGACATTTAGTTAAGGGCTTTGAAATGTCTCCGAAGTTTGGAATGAATTTTCTGTAATATCCGCAAAGACCAAGAAATGATTTTATTTCTTTTTGAGTTTTGGGAATTGAAAATTTATTGTTTGCTTTTACCTTTTCTGGATTTGGCATTACACCGTTTGGTCCAACTATGTGTCCCGAAAATTCTGTTTCTTTTTTCAAAAATTCACATTTGTCTAGTTGTAATTTTAGATTAGTGTTTTTAAGTTTTTCAAAAACGAATTTTAATGAAGTAAGGTGCTTGTCAAAAGACGTAGAGAAAAAAATTATATCGTCCAAGTATACAAGGCAATGCTTGTTTATTAATTCAAGAAGGACGTTCTTCATGCATCGCTAAAAGTTGCAGGGGTTTTTTTAATCCAAATGTCCGTACTTTGAGGAAAACGCTGTTTTGTTTATAGAATTTCTGTCCATTTCGATCTGGCGGAAACCTTTAGCCAAATCAATGGTGGTAAAATATTGACACCGTCCTAGCTTGCCTAGTATTTCGTCCATATTGGGAATGGGAAATTTATCACTAATAGTGATCTCATTTAAGCCCCTATAGTCTACTACAAGTCTAAATTTTTGTTTACCTGAAGCATCTTTTTTTTGGTACTATCCTGAATGGACTGCAATAAGGTGATTGGCTGTGCCTAATTATTCCTTGAAGAAAAAGAAAAATAAGTTTCTTTTTCAAATGAAAAAGAATACCAATACGGTTTTTTATAAATTATATTTTCATGATGCGTTTTTATTTCATGCCTAACAACATTCGTAAAGGTCAAATTTTCACCATCACGATATTGAATGCATTTATATTGGTTTATTAATTTTAATATTTAAACTATTTCTTCTTCATTTAAGTGTTCTAAACGATAATTTTTTCCCTCTGCTAATGAATTTTGAACAGCATAATTTATTTCATCAGTATTTTTTTTAGATTTTAGCAATGCCTCAAAATCATTTACTTGTGTTGGATTTTTCAAACTAATGTTTTTGTGTAAAAAATTCCGCCCACTAATAGTAGTGCGATTATATAAATAATCAATATTTGCCTGGTTTGCCTGTAGTAACTTTCGTCCTAGTAGTATGTCATAATTGGAAGAAAAGTCGTGAATATCAAATATTTGTTCTTCAGCAAATAAACTATTAGGTGCAACTTTTACTAATTCACTTAGTTCATAATGACCTGTCATAGTGCGTATAATTGTCGGATCTTTATGTAAGTTAACAACAGAGGGCTGGCAGCCCACCTAATAAATAGAAGAGGGCTGACCGGCCGGCTTCCCCTTCCCCCCGCCGCGATGACGACTCAGCGCGGCAACATGCGCCGGCCGGGCGCTGACCTACCTGCCCCCCGCACCCCGTGCCGTGGCTCGGGAACGCTGACCGCTCACCGTGCAAGTGGAGCACGGTGAGAACTGCAAGGTCGGCAAAACTTCAGCCGGCCGCTGACACTGACGCCGACGTCGACGCCGGGACCGGACTCACGGGGCTCTGGCAGGTGTCGGCGCCGAAGACTGGGGCAGAGCCAATTGGACCGGCGAATCAACACGACTTGTCAGCTTAAGTTTATTAAATAAAGAATAATTATAACGTATACAAAAGGCCAAAGCTATTGATTGGGAGGAACTATAACACATACAAAGGCCAACGCTATCGATTGGGAAGAACGAGCTACGCTTGGGACTGCACAAGTACACCGGAATGTCTAGGTATTAAGTCGGCCCTTCCCGGGGACATACGAGGCCCCTCGGGAAGGACTTAACTGGCGCCCGAACAGGGACCTCTCCATTAAGCGATGAGGATCCCTAGGACAAAAAGTGGGAGGTGAAAACTGTGTGTGTCGTGTGGAAAAAAATTTTCTTTTGAAAAAAAAATTTTAAAAAATGAAATAAATGTGGAAAAAAGTATGTGACAAGAAAATGCGTTCCCAGTCGATTCCGAGACAAATGAACGAGAAAAAATAATTAATTAAAGTGACCGACCCGCTGCGGTGATCTAATTCACGAGCGCAAAAGGTTATAGTGAAACAAAAGAAGCGGCCAAACCGGCGCGGTGGTTTGTGTGTTGCAAATATAAAGAAATAGAAATTTTGATAACCGCTGCGGTAACTTGTTTACGAGCGGCCACCCTCTATAATAAGAAATATATAAAGTGGAAAGTGGTGTGGGTAATTCACTAGATACGCTCAGTGTTACCAGCACAGAAAGAGCCGCCTAGTGGATTGTGTGGCAACCGTTCCTTAGTATGTGGTAAAACCAAAAAGGAACAATACGGCCCACCGTGCCTAACACCGAATAAAAAAGGGAATCGGAATAACAAAAAATATATACAACAAATATGTGGAAAAAATCTGTACAACAAATATGTAAAAAAAAATATGTACAACAAATATGTAAAAAAAAGATATACAACAAATATGTAAAAATGATATACCACAAAAATAAGAAATTTATACAATATATACAATTACGAAACAAGTATAAAAAACTCGAACACAAGCAAAAATTCACTTCCCGCTTTAAAAAAAATTGTACCTATACTAAAATAATTTTTTTTTATAGAATCTGCACTTTGTAAGTGACCGACTTAACACACGAAGAACATAACTGGAACACAAAATATAATTACACGAATCACGGGTAAGTGAGGCTTTTTCAGCGAATTTATTAAATAAAAATATATCCAATCAAAATCTTAACCGTCACCCCGTTGTCACTTAAAAACCCCAAAACTTTGAATCGATTTTTTTAATATGGAGGAAATGAAGGCAGCTCTTACCAAATTTGAGGCAACCTTGGCCTTGTTGCTTGGCCAGATGGTCGATGTTAAAGATTGTATCAACTAAATGCTGCCCCATCCTCGGGTGAGGCCGCTTTTAGCCAGCATGAAGAAAAATCCGTCAGTGAGGCTTACTACGGTGAAGCCTAACAGACAATCAGGCTGGCCACCAACCTCACACGGAGGCTGGTAGTAGCGGGGCGGTAAATTTTATGGCCGACGCCTCTCTAGCGTTCCATACATAGAGTATGGCGTGAAAGATGGGGCTAAGCTGCAGTTTCTGATAGACACTGGCGCAAATAAGAACTTAATTAGCCCCCAGATAGCCGAGGGATGCAAGCCCTTGACGAAACCCTTCCCGGTGCAATCCGCTGGAGGGGAGATAAAAATAACGCATCAACTAACCGGACCATTCTTCAGACCCATAGGTAATGACTCGCCAGTCACCTTCTTTGTTCTTCCAGGTTTAACTGCCTTCCATGGCATTATTGGGGACGACACCCTAAAGTCCCTTAAAGCAGTCATTGATAGGAAAAATGATTCTTTAACGATAACGCCAGGAATAAAAATTCCGCTGCTTGCCATGCCTTCCTTAGGTGTCCACTCCCTAATCGACAGTGAACACCCAGTAGAAGCGAAGAAATGCCTTGAATCCCTAATTTCCGAATTCTCTACGATTTTTGATCCACTCTCGCCAGGCGAGGCCGTGGACACAAGTGTCCGAGCCGAAATACGAACAAGTACCCAGGAACCCATATATTCAAAAAGTTACCCTTACCCCGCGATTCGGGTTGAAAAACGCCCCGGCCGTTTTCCAAAGAATGATCGACGACGTATTGCGAGAGCACATCGGTAAGATTTGCTACGTATACATCGACGATATTATTGTCTTCAGTAAAGACTACGAGTCCCACTGGCGCAACCTTCGCGCTGTATTTGAAAAATTAAGGCAGGCCAAGTTACAAGTGAATTTGGAAAAGACACAGTCTTTGTGCACCCAGGTTGAATTTCTGGGTTATGTGGTAACGGCGGATGGGATCCGCGCAGATGAAAAGAAGGTCAGAGCCATAAAAGAAATGCCTCCACCCACGAATTTGAAGGAACTTAAGAGTTTCCTAGGAATGACCTCTTATTATAGGAAATTTATCTGCGACTACGCTAAAGTCGCGAAACCTCTGACGAACCTCACGAGGGGAGAACATGCCCAGGTCAAGGCATCTCAATCCAAGAATATTTCAATTTCACTTGACGTAGAGGGCGAGAAAGCCTTCGATGACTTGAAAACCATCCTCGCCTCTTCAGAAGTTTTGGCATTTCCAGACTTTAGTAAGCCTTTCCATTTGACGACCGATGCTTCCAATTATGCCATAGGAGCCGTTCTCTCTCAAATCGACAACGCGAGAGACCGCCCAATCGCCTACATTTCGCGGTCTCTGAATAAAACAGAGGAGAGTTACGCAGTAAACGAGAAGGAAATGCTAGCGATTGTGTGGGCCCTTGATAATTTAAGATCCTACCTCTATGGCGCCGCGTCAATTAAGGTTTATACCGACCACCAACCCCTAACCTTTTCATTAGGCAATCGAAACTATAATGCTAAGCTGAAACGCTGGAAAGCGCGCACAGAAGAATACAACTGCGAGCTTATTTACAAGCCGGGCAAATCCAATGTGGTTGCTGACGCTCTTTCCCGCATCACCTCGAACGTAAACTACCTCAATGCCGACGCAGTCTCAACTTCAACAACGAACTCCGTTGCTACTGTCCACAGTGCGCTTCAAGACGCATCGGACTTAATTCCACACGTGGAAGCCCCTATTAACGTGTTTAGGAACCAACTTGTCTTTGACCCAGATAGATTAGAATATTCTTGCGAAATCCCGCATACGGGATACGTACGTCACTTGATCCCCATTGATAGCACACAAGACTTGCTACCCTGTTTAATGAAATACTTGAAACCATTAATTATCAATGGCATAAAAATTCCTGAGAGCTACTTACAATCTCTGCAAGAGCGCTGCCGGGAGAACCTCCCGGGGTACAAACTTCGAATTACGCAAAGACTGGTAACCGATGTAGCGGGTGAAGAAGAGACGATTAGAATAATAAATACAGAGCATACTAGAGCCCAAGAGAAATGAGAGAGTGAGAGAGATGAAGTTACAGATCTTGGAAAAATTTTATTTCCCCAGAATGGCCAGCCGCATTAGGTCGTTGGTCTCTTCCTGCCGGACCTGTAAAATGTTTAAATATGACAGACACCCGGCCAAGCCGGAACTGCAATTAACCCCTATCCCTAGTTACCCATGCGAAATCCTGCACATTGACCTTTTTACGATCGAGAGTCTCAAATTCCTGAGTTGTATAGATAAATTTTAAAAATTTGCCAAACTTTTTCCGATTGAATCAAAGTCGGCAGTCCATCTCCGCGAGAAGCTGACCGAAGTCCTGCATTATTTCACAGCACCGAAAACGATAGTCTCAGACAACGAAAGGGGTCTACTCTGCCCCACGGTGCTCAATTATTTACAATCTCTCGGAATAACCGTTTATTACACACCTTCTCAGAAGAGTAAAGTAAACGGCCAGGTTGAGAGATTCCACTCAACCTTTCTCGAGATATACCGGTGTCTGAAAAACGACAACCGTAACATGAAGGTAATCGAATTGGTTTTTATTGCCGTGGACAGATATAACAACTCTATCCATTCGGTGACGAACCGCAAACCAGTCAATATCTTCCTCAATAGAACTTCCAGGATAAATTATCAAGGACTCAACAATTTTAAAGAGCAGACGCAGGAAGACATAAAGGGGTTACTCCTACATAAGCAAAAAATGTCAACCGATAGGCTTAATAAACACAGAAATAGGCCGACACAATACAACCAGGGGGACACTATTTATGTCTCCAACAGGCAGATTAAGAGCAAGGATATAAATCGATTCAAACCAGACGAGGTGGAAGTTGATGGTAGGGTCACGGTCAAGACTAAATCAGGGAAAGTCTTCCATAAATCCCATATAAAAAGTTAAAGACCGCTTCGCTGAAAATGTTTCACAGACCCTTTATAAAAGCAAATATAGGAAAAAAATAAAAAAATACAATAATCAAGAATAAATAACAGAATTAGTAAAATATTAAAACGCCAGCCAAACAGAAATATATAAAAGACAAAAAAAACCCTATACTTAGATTGAAAACAAAAAAAAACATAAAACTAAAATAATTATTTAAGTAATAACAATTAACAAAAAAATAAAATACTACGTTAAGATTAAATACTAAAAAACAAAATTGGGTAACGTCTCTCCCCCAAGTATGGCGATTATTCAAGTCGCGACTGCTCTTCACATCTTTAAATACGATACACCGGTCGTCGTCAATGGGGTGTTCAAACTCGCCTATGTAATCGACCTAAAAGAAATACAGAATATAATTGACAAGACCACCGAAGAAACATCAGTGGTCACCGACACCAGAGTCGCTTCGCTGATATGCCACTACCTGGAAGAAGCCACCAATGGCATTACAAGAATGACGTCGGC
Organism: Drosophila suzukii; assembly: GCF_043229965.1. Lineage (NCBI taxonomy): Eukaryota > Metazoa > Arthropoda > Insecta > Diptera > Drosophilidae > Drosophila > Drosophila suzukii. The sequence continues at coordinate 738,208 of NW_027255901.1, read as the reverse complement.
ACACCGCGCGCCTTGGTCCATAGACTGGCTGGGGTCGGCATGGAAATGGGTTGCCGGGTCACCCGACGTATCAGATTGGAATACCATCCTCCAGTCTCAAAGCAACGTGATCGAAAACTGTAACCAACAGATACAAATTAATACAAGGCTGTTCGACGCTACGCACGACTCCTTACAGAAGCTCGACGTTATGATGGCAAGGGTGAACTCCATTGACGGAGAGGTCAATTTGGCCACAATTTTAATGCACAAGGCAATGATACTGCTGAAGCAAGTCGACGAAATCACGCGAGCATGTCAACTGGCAAAGGCGTCCGTAGTCAACACGAATCTCTTGGACCAAAAAGTAGTGGAAACCCTTCTAGCAGAAACCCGCAGCCTGCCATATCAAAATGTGGTAGAAGCGGTGGAGTTCGCGGAGCCATCGATCCTAACTAACGGAACCTGCCTATTATACGTGCTAGCGTTACCCAAGGTCGTGGACACCAAGTACAAGCTGATGCTACTTTATACCACGATTACGGAGGGTAAACAAGTGGTGCTGGAATACAACAGGATGGCGGTGGCCCCCCAGAAAACCTATGCGGTATTGGGAAACTGCCTCTCCATCGGAAATACGACTGTTTGCCAGGAAAAAAACTTAAGGAAGCTAGACGAGGCCAGCTGTATCCCCAGGCTCCTAAAAGGAGGACACGCTCTCTGCGATCACCTGAGAAACGACCAAGAGATAGTGGAGTTGGTTGACGACGGCACTCTGTTCCTGACGAACTTCAACGAAACGGTCGTAGCGGACTCAGGGAAACGCCATCTACTGGGATCGTTTGTTATTCAGTACGACAACGAGACCGTCCACATCGGGAATATGTCTTACAGCAGCTACTCGACAACGCATGTGATGACTTGTATGCTCCCGTTTAGAAAATTCTTTCTCATTAATCGACGGTATCGACGAGGCAACGATAACTATGATTATTTATAGTTATTTCTATGTATGTAATTGGTCCGAGGCTTGCATTGGAAAATTTTCATTTTCATCATAAACATCTTCTTCTTTGTTCTCTTTATTTTGTTGATAATTTTCGTCTACTTGCATTCTTGATTGTCCACTATTACTTTCTCTGACTCTCTTTTGTGATTGGTTGGGTACTGAGCCCGATCTTCCACTTGGCTGTTGGCCTTGATTCATTGTAATATTTTGCTGTCCCTGAATTAAATTTCTTCGAAACTCTTGGTAACTCCTCTATTTTGGTCAAAGGTATTATTTCTGTTATTCGATTGGAACCTATAATTTTGTGGAACCATTTTTGGGGTTGATTGGGGTGTGGTTAAATTGAAAGAGCTGGGCCTGGATTAAGTTGTTGGGTATTGTACAAATTAGTGTAAGGGTAGGGGTTACGTGTATAATTTATTTGATGTTGCTTTTGAATTTTATTAACATTGATGTTATAATGTTTTAAATTTTAATTTTCTTGGTATAGCCCTTTTTGCTGAGCAGCTTGTTTCAGTTTAAGTACTGTTGAAATATCAGGTTGTCAGGTTATTTTCGTTGTTTTAGGTTTTTTGTAGTCCTAAACATTGCTTCTGTAGACCATATTAATTCACTTGGATTTCCCTCAAGTTCTAATTTGTTGAGTATGCTCCAAATATAACGCTTGTCTGTCGATCATTGGTTGTAGGATACAGACGCAAAAGGTAGTTAACTCTTCTGACAAAGGTTCCTAGGGTAGATGGATCTCCATCAAACGTTGGAATATTCCGGATCTGGGACGAAAGCTGACTTAAGTTTTGCTCCGTCAATGGGTTGGGTGCCACACCAATTTGTGGTTGCCCTTGAGCTGGTGGTTGTTGGTCCATTTTATTGTGTTTAATTGAATTCCACTCAACTTTATCACTGACCGAATTGGATTAATTCAATAGTCGTTTGAAATAAAATTTATTTTTATATTTTTTATCAGTGCCTTTAATTTCCACTTAGGTTCTTCTGAGGATCTCTTCGTTGCACTTCCGTGCTAGTCGATTAAATTGCTTACTTGTGGGAAATTCCACGCGCTGATCTGGATATCCTAGTAGTTTAGAAATATCCTTTTAATTGATCAAGGATATTTTTAAAAGAGATCCTACCGACTGCGCCATTTAAAAAATCAGGATATATTTAATGATTGTTGGTTATTCTTTATTAATTAAACCTTAAAGTTTCCGAGATCTCAGCGTTTATCCAGACGGACAGACGGACTTGGCTAGACCGACTCGGCTAGTGTATATATTCTTGATCAGGATCACTAGCCGAGTCGATCTAGCCATGTCCTTCTGTCTGTCTGTCCATATGAACGCTGAGATTTCGGAAACTATAACATCTGCAATTCTGGGATTAAGCATGCAGGTCCTAGAGATTCCTGCGAACCGGAAGTTGGTTTCGTCAGTGTGCCACGCCCACTCTAACGCAAACCAACTGCCCAAGGCTGTGGCTCCTACAGTTTTAATTCTAGAATAAAACCTTTAACTTAAAAGTATTAGTCTCGTCAATACCTATCTACCTTAACGCCCACAAGCCTCCCACAAACTCCAAGAAATCGTAAATATGAACGCGGATATTTCGGAAAACATCAAAGATAGAGAATTGGGATCTTAGATTGAGATTTCGTAGCTTTGTACGCAGCGAAGGTTTGTTACGCGAATATGCCACGCCCACTCTAACGCCCACAAGCCGCCCAAGCCTGTGGCGCCCACAATTTTCATGCTAAAAAGCAAATTTTAACTGAAATCTTGCAAACTTTCCAGCTCATAACTAGAACTCCCTAACTTATTCCGGACTCTGGCTTTAATATACGTTGGTCCCAATTTCGAACTGTATCCGGCTGAAATGCTACTTTGTTTAAAATTCTACAGGTATACTTCTTGTAACAACTTCTTGTGCAACCTCTCTTCTCCTTAAATTGTAATGGCGCTCGTTCTTGGCTTTTTGCCTGCTCATAACTCCTTGAGCCCTTTTTCCGACCACCTCCCGAGTAAAAACAGCAGATCTGTCCTCCAGGATTCCCAATGATCGTTACAATTTATAGGAAGCTCCGGATAAGATGAAATGTTGTCCAAATACCATGTATTACGGGGTGGTCCCTATAGCTGAATGGACTGCAGAACGAAGAGCACCACATATATTACTAAGCGGTTCATCCCCATCTTTTTGGTCAGCTCTTACGTACGACTGAATGGCGGCGATCACTAATCGATTAACCTTCTCGGAAGCGTTAGCCTGACGCGAGAAGGTCGCTGTAAGGGCGTGAGATATTTGATGATCAGATACCATCATCTCTGGGAATGGGAACGAGTGGAATAATTATTGCTACATGTATTTTATCACCATGTCTGCTGTGAGCTTCTTGACCGCCTTTATGTAGGGTGTATTTGTATGTTCTGGATAAAACGATGGTGTATTTGTATGTTCTGGATAAATTTTTATTGTTTCGCTGGTGCGGGGGCTCTTATCGCTCACTTCCCCTCCCACTCCCCTCCCACTTTCCCTCCCACTTTCCCTCCCGCTTGTCCTCCCGCTTGTCCAGGTGCTTGACCCTCTTTGGGGTTGCGCTCACTTCCCCTCCCACTTCCCCTCCCACTTCCCCTCCCATTTCCCCTCCCCCTTCCCCTCCCACTTCTCCTCCCTCTTCCCCTTCCACTTCCCCTCCCCCTTCCCCTACCACTTCCCCTCCCGCTTGTCCTGGTGCTTGACCCTCTGGGGAGTTGCGTTCACTTCCCCTCCCCCCCTTCCCCTCACGCTTGTCCTCGGACTCTCACTCTCGTTTGCGATAGCGCCCACTCCGCCCTCCCACTTGTCCTCTCACTGTCGTTTAAAAGTTATGTATGTATATATTATTTTCTTCAGTTTACAAACTCTTGTAATATGTGAATATTAATATAGTACAAACAATTTGTAACCATAGAAAACAATATACTCTTTTTATCTCACTTTACTTTAAAAATATATTTTTTTTGTCGTTACTCGTTTAAAAATTATTTATGTATGTATATTATTTTCTTTGGACTACAAATCTCCGTATTATGTGAATATTAATATAGTACAAAGAGTATGTAGCCCCCTAGAAAACAATAAACTCTCTTTTTTATCTCACTTCAATTTCTCTACATTTTTTAAGGCTTAAAATATATATTTTTAATGTCATCATGACGAAAGATCTATTAAATATATTAGATTTTCCACACAATAACAATAAAAAGAATATACCCGTTATCTCACTTCACTTTCTCTGCATTTTGAAGGCTTTAAATATATTTTTGAAGTTATCGTGTTTAAAGATCTTTTAAATATATTAGATTTTTCCACACCATAACGTTAAAACAATATACTCTTTTTTTACCCTCACTTCAATTTTTCCGCGTTTTTGAACGCTTTAAATATATTTTTTGATGTAATCGTGGTGCAATATCTATTAAATATATTAGATTTTTCAACACAATAACATCAAAACAATATACTCTTTCACTTAACTTTCTCCGCATTTTTGAAGGCTTTAAATATATTTTTGATGTCAGTAGCTATTAAAAGCGGTTGCGGAGGTTTTTTAGGCGGTTTTAAATGTATTTTGTATGAGTTGTTATACCCGTTACTCGTAGAGTAAAAGGGTATACTAGATTCGTCGGAAAGTATGTAACAGGCAGAAGGAAGCGTTTCCGACCCCACAAAGTGTATATATTCTTGATCAGGATCACTAGCCGAGTCGATCTAGCCATGTCCGTCTGTCCGTCTGTCCGTCTGTCCGTCTGTCCGTCTGTCCGTCTGTCCGTCTGTCCGTCTGTCTGTCCGTCCGGATGAACGCTGAGATCTCGGAAACTATGGGAGCTAGGCTATTGAGATTTGGCGTGCAGATTCCTGAGCTTCTTACGCAGCGCAAGTTTGTTTCGGCACAGTGCCACGCCCACTCTAACGCCCACAAACCGCCAAAAACTGTGGCTCCTACAGTTTTGATGCTAGAATAAAAATTTTAACTGAAATGTATTGTTCTCATCAATACCTATCGATTGACCCAAAAAAAAGTTTGCCACGCCCACTTTAACGCCCACAAACCGCGAAAACCTGTGACGCCCACAATTTTCATGCTAGATAAAAAATTTTAACTGAAATGTATTGGTCTCGTCGATACCTATCGATTGATCCAAAAAAAAATTTGCCACGCCCACTCTAACGCCCATAACGCTTAAATCTGTATACCGCCGGTAGGTGGCGCATTTTAATCTCGCTTTGCTGCTTGCATATCTCCATATAGCTGAGTAACGGGTATCTGATAGTCGAGGTACTCGACTATAGCGTTCTTCCTTGTTTTTAATTGCAAACGTATACTCATCCCATAATCAGTGTGTTTGGTATTCCACGGAACCCTCCCGTTTTAGTGCATTTCAAATATTGTGACCCCTCGTTATCTTCTGAGAATGAGCAGGAAAAAGTGAACGTGCGTACCCACGAACCCGAATCTCACCCCCTACCCTCGAGTCCTTGCTCATGACTGCTTGTGCGCGAAGGTGTGAAATTTTAATTTTGTGAGTTTTGTTCAAAATGTGCAGTTTTTATTTTAGAACAGAGAAAATTATACCATTGGAAAGGGCTTGAAAAATGCTTTCCCATGATACCAAATTTTTTTTTTTTTTTTTAGTGAGGGGGTATACTATTTAGGGTATCGGAGGTCATCGTCGTTTTTTGCCTTTTTCAGTCGAGTAGTGAACATTCTGGACTATAAAAATGACACCACTCAAATTGCTCAGGATCAGTTCTTCAAATGCCTCAGTACTGCAATCCTATGGATCTAACCGTAGAATTTATCGATTCGGAAAACGAGGTTGAGATTGACAACCTGGAATTACCACCCACGCAAGATTCTGATCTTGAAATAATCGAAAACTCGGATCTGGACCTTGTGCAGGTTTCCGAAGCAGAAGATTCGGTTGATCGCCTTCTACAAAGCGTATTTCAACCGGCTGCATCGTCGACCCAAAATAGGGACCCAGGATTGGAGTCTCTTGAGTGGAGCCAGTTTCCATTGGGGACTACTACGCAGGCTTTCTTGGAATCCCTTATCACACACGAAGAAGGTGAAGATGTATTTCAGTGTGCACAGGAATTTCAATTGGACGACGACCTATCCAGGCCAGAAGATGAGGTTTTTCCTAACGACGACCACATCTTTGAAGAACTTATGGGACCTCAACCGCCACTGACTAACCATTATTTAACTTTGCTGGATGATGGAGATGACGACGCATTACTAGATGTTTTATTTGACCTAGATTCTTAACTTTTTAATTACAAATACACGATGCATAAAGAAAAATAAAGTAAATACTATTTTAAAATTGAGGGCTTATAATTGTTTTTTATTTATTGAACAATTTTTCTTTGCCTTACAAATACTTTTTAGCTCTGCGTTGTGAACCAATAGACGATGCATATTAAAGTCGTATCGCAACCAAATATTCCGTACTTTAGGACAGAAATAACAATAATAAAAGGAGGATTTAGATTTCTGATAGGCGAAGTTGTGTATTTTTAAGGTATGCGCTTTTAGGCCGCTGCGAGTAGTAAAGGATTTTGTTTCTGAACACAACTCGCAATGGTACTTCACCATTTCGATGTTTTTAAAAATAAACTGACTTTTCTATAAAAAATGTATCTTATATAGCATTTGAGGGACAATTCTTACGTTATATATACTAACTTTATTTTAACGCTATTGAAAGATTTATATAAATATAAAAAGAGATAGACATACTGATATGTATTTCTGACTTTATTCTCAAGTATTACATAGTTTGAATAAGTATTTTGGTACATATAATGAAGACATATTGTTATCTCATTTACTCCACATGAATTGATAGAAATGTATAGTTTTTGACAAGTATAAAAGACCATGTAATTTCTGGTTAAAGAATTAGTATACAACAGTTAGGTACTAGTGCCCGACTAATCCAATCTTACGCTGATCAAAAATGGTATGCATATAAATTAAAAGTAAATACATTATCACCTAATTTTGTTGAATTTGATAGGACTTCTTAGAGACCTTAAATGACGTAAAGCCTGTGATTGGCTACACAAAAATTGAAAATCTATGTATTGGATTTGAGTATAAGATCACTGGATGTAAGCTGAAAAAGACACCATATGGAACTAAAATAGCTCTGTATTTAACTGATAAGGACGATAAAGATGTTTGGATATTTCTACCTAAAAGTTATGTGAACAAATTTTCTACAAAGACACCATTTAGGAAATTAAATGAGAATGGAATAACTCATATGGTATATAAAGGAAAAGATCTGAACAGATATAGTTGTGCTCAAATTGAATTTTTATCAGTAAATAAGTAAAGTAAATAAGATTCTTCAATATAAAGAGCTGAGTTTTTAAATCCAACAACAGTCTTAAATCAGTCTCAAAAAGAAATAGTTTTCCTTAAAAATGTACGCTCAACAGATAGAACTATTCTTGATGCAATTTGAAGGCATGCTTTTCGAGCAACACCTACAAAGGATGGAGTTCCTAAAAGCTACTTTGGAGGATTTAGAGGAAAAAGAGTTGATCCATTCGAAGTTTGGATTCCATTATAAACTTTGTCCCTGGAGCGACGATGATGCCTCATCTGGACCAGACACATGTTAGTGCCATATGCTGCCTGCATTAAAGAGGAAGCCCTTAGTCTGATGATTAAATATTATAAGTTAAAAAAACGTATTGCTCCAAAACCATTAATAAAACGAATTAATTTTACTTAAATATATATGTTTTTTATTTTTTAAAATGGTTCTTAAACATTTTTATTAATAATTTATAATTAAATGAATAGTGTTGTTCTTGAATTTTCTTTAAAAAAAATTTAGTGTTTTCTTTTTACCTTTAAAAAGACCGTACAGCATACACTAATGTCCGCAAGTTTTAAAAAAGTATCCCTGTAGTTGTTGCTTATTAAAAAAAAAATTTATAAGCGTTAGATTTTAAACATTAAAAAATTTTTCTTTCTGGGGATATTGACCAGAATCGAAAAATTCTGCTGACCTACGACTATCAAAATAAAATGCAATCCAATGAGTTCCAGGTTGATCTGAAGTGTCGGTATTCGCAATTATTAGTGCGGCATACTTTAAAATAGTTTTTGGTAACCTATCCGAAGGAAAAACTCCTATAAAAATAGATTTTGTCTTTGAATGCTTAGAAAGAAAATGTAAAATTTGTAAAGTATTCATTTTAAAAGAGCGTACGAACATTTTTATGCTTATCAATATCAATCATTGAATCGTATTCACAGTATACCAAGCAAGTAACTGCTTCAGCAAGTGGTTCCGAAAATCTTCCTTCGATTCTTATAGTACCTTGAGAGATTAAATTTGAACATATAGTTGAATTTGATTGATCAGCAGTTAAGTCAAAGGCTATTATAAAACTGTTTGAATCAAACATTTCCTTGGTAATTTGTAGTCCACGATCGTAATGTTTAATTCCACATTATCTAAAAAGCATATTATAACCTCTTGAGCTTTGAACCTTTTCAGCGTTCGAGTAATATAACTCCAGAGCCTAGGAAGGAACTTGAACTCCATTAACCAATAGGTTAAAGCGTTGAATTTTAAAATGTTCAAATTGAAATGGGTCTAGGGCTCGGTTTCCTGAGTATGAGCGGTTTTTAACCATACAAAAGGCCAGAAAATTTGGTCTTTGACCAATAACTGAGTTGTCTATCGACAGTGTATTGTTGCCCGTATATATTGTAACTGATTTGACTTTTACCTTGCTGAATCAGAGCATTTTTTGTTTGTAAAAGATGATGATGAGCCAATAAAATGCTTGGGTTAACTGTTATGTGGTTCATGAAAAGTTGTGCTTCAAGTATCTTTAAATGTGATTCTGTACCAGTTTCCATTAAATAAAACGCTGTTTTTTCAATATTGAAATTAATTCTTAAATCAACATTGTTAACAAGCAGTTTGTTTTGATTGAAAATATCTCCATGAACTTTTCCGAATAACTAAACCTTGTTACTATTTGGAAACATATTTTTAAGGGTTTCATTCGAGTCCGCATAAACATATTTCCCTGCTGTTATTCTTCCAAAATTGGGAAAATAACCTTGGGAGGCCAAGTGACTTTCAGAGGCGTCACTGCCATAGTTTAAAATTGTTTGCAAATACGCTCTATAGTGATAATAATTATCACTTTGCGATACCAGTATATTATTTAAATAAACTGACGAACTTCTAAATATTGAATGTAGAATATTGCTTACAACGCCAACAGCATTTCCCTCAATGCTGTTGTTATTATTTTTTTAAAGTTGCACAACAAGTCGTAAATAAACACTTGATAAATCTCGATACGTTTCACCATTTCCCAAGCAAACAAATTCGATTGAAGAGGCACCGTCCAAAGAAGCAATTGGGTTGTATGAGACTTCTTCAGTTCTTAGAATAGAACTTTGCGTGGGGTGTGCCGCAAACAAATCTAATTCACTTTTCATACATTCGATATGCGTACTCATTTTGCTTTAGAAAACATATCTTTAATATTTAATTTTCTTGATGATTTTTTTTTTATGTTGCGTTTGGGTATGTTTACGTTGTCGTTTAGATGTATAATGAAGTCGTTTTTTCCTATTACCTAGCCTTTTATTTCTTTTTCCACTTCCACTTTGAAAACGGGTAATTTTATAAATTACTTTATTTGAAAGATTTTGTAAAGCAATTTTACTTTGTTCTTGAATTATATATCTTAAAGGCTTTCTCCCGAATTCATTGATTACAGCCTTACCAGTCTCAGCAGCCTGATTTTTTATAGCAGTTGTGCCCGAAAGAAAAAGTGGTTCTATGTAATTAAAAAGACCTCTACAAAATTTCTGATTCCTCGTCCTTGTTGCACTATATGCGGAGATATGTAAAGACTTCCGATGTTGCTTAAGCCCCCACCACACTGATTTACATAATAATCCTGATAAGATTTCACCGTGATGACTATTTTGGTTCTAAATAAATAATATATGGGTATGCATTATTTATAGTCCTGACCTTCTCCTTCATCTAAAGTGAAGGGTAACGAAAATCGGAACAGCGGAAGTTTCAAATGGTACCTTATATCCATTGGAATCAGTAATTAGTATTGAGATTTCATTTGGTGTCCAAAGGATAATATTCAATATTTTTAAATTTAATATTTTTTCCTTCTCATTATAATGCATTACACGAAGGCATCGCGGTCTTTTACTACCTAGTGACCTTGGTCTTATCATGTCAAAGTAAATAAAAATCAATCCATTTTCAGAAATATTCGTTTGAACGGATACGTTTTTATACCCAAATGTTTCAGCATTTACAAGACTAACAAATTCGGTTTCTTCAACGACATTTTTATCTTGGTTAGATGTATTTTTAATGTAATTATTCAAATATAAATACCGACTTCCCAATCATCGTTTATGTCTTCTGGAATGTTTACAATATTTGTAAATGCACACTTTACGTTGTCAGGAAATACATTCATTGAGTCATTACTTAACACTGTGATAAAAATCTCATTTAAATAAGCCATATTTGATTTTTATGGAAGTTAGTGATCGAAATTCAATTAAATTTATTTTTACCAGTTTGTACTGGATTTTTTGTTCTAACCGATCGCATTAACCTTTCACGTCCTGTTACATATTTAAAATTTTGGTAAGGTAAAGTTTCCGTTTTCAATTTTTTTAAGCTTCACTGGTTTCTCTAATCTTGTTTTCTTTTTATCTGTTTGACTAGCTAAAAAAGAGGTATCACTCACTTTTCGTTTATCTGATACAACATTTTCTTTTTTATTTGAACTAAAATCCTCAACATCACTTTCAGGTGGTAAATCGGGAAACTCAAATTCTTCCGGACGTTAGTGATCGTACTTTGATGTTGATTTTGATGTGCTGGGTTTTATATCAATCCAATCAGTGGTTTGGGATTCAATTGTTTTGGTTGTAATAGGATTCGCTTTTTGTTCATTTTGAAAATTCCATGATTTATTACGTTTTTTATTTTGATAGTAACTTAATTCTTGACGAATTTTGATCCATTTATCGAAATCACTTACTTTGTTATTATTTAAAATTGGTAAAAATTGTATATTTATTAATTCATTTCCTCTATCATTGTTGATCAATTTCTGATAGCTGTTAGGACGTATTAAAATTACTTTGCTTAAATAATGTTTATTTTTAATCATTTTTTAATAGTTTTGCAAAAATTCCAGAAAGCAATGAAGTTATTGGAATCGGTAGAAATCCCCCTTTTTGAATAAGGACTTTTCTCTTAGAGTTTAATGAACGCTTTGGGCACGAAAGGTAGCGCAATGCATTTTTATACTTTTTTAGAGCATTAATATGGGTTCCCCTGTAATCCCTGTAATGTATTCAATACAATCTGTACTATTGTTTTTACCAGGTCACTATTACTATTGCTTATAATTGCCTTACGTAGTCTATTGTCGGCCCTTTTGAGCACATACAATAAATGTTTGTTCGCTTTCAAGCGATTTAGGCTCTTTTTGTAAACCATTTTCATTTGAATAGCACACAGAATATTCTGAATAAAAAATGTCAGATCTAAATCTTAAGAGATCGTTAATGCCCTGAGTGAGATCAATAAGTAAATATCCGTGAGGTTGCTCCGTTACTTCTTTATATATTCTAAATAGCTCCGTTGGGTTTTCTGGGTAAATTTGTCTTGCTAAACATTGAAATTTAAGCTTATCACGAGGATTTTTGAAAGCAACAATGTATTTGGTATTTAGTGAAATATCTCTGGTGTGCGAAGATTTATGAAATATGTTCTGAGTTACCACTATTACTGATAAATTTCTATGGTGTGATCCTTTTGTAAACAGCTCACACACATTTTTATTAAAGGCTCCCATCATCAAGTCATCCAATATTAAAGGAATTCGTTCATTCGTTTCATTTTCAACTGTTTCAGGGACTCCTTTAAAATATTCAATCTTTTCGAAATTGGGCTTGGCACTCTCCTCTGCATAACACCAAATAATTCGATCTATTGAAATATTAAAAAGATCATGTTTTTTGGTGATTAGATTTTCTAAAAGGGTTGTTTTTCCCGATCCTGAGGGTCCACAAATAAGCATTGTAAAAGGATGTATAAATTGTGTAAACATTTTTTTATTAAAAAAATTTATTTTATTCGGAATGAATTTTAATATATTATATTATTACTAATTGCTTATATAATGTTTTTAAGTTATACTAGGTTTTATTAATATTCTCTTGATCGCGTTTCTTGGAGCAGTTCTTCTCGAAATGAGTATCAGTTCCGCAAAAATTACAATAAATAAGTTGCGTGTATCCATTTTAACGGGGATCATTTCCAAAAAATCTCTTAAAAGAATACATAATAAGAGACAACCTGATAGGACCATGAATTTCTTTTTATTAAATTTTAAACACATGTGTCACCATTACTATATATTTCATAAGTGGTGTTTTCTAAGAATACAAACAGCTTAAATAAATTATTTAATGAACATCGAAGTGGAAGTTTTTTCTTGTGTGTTCTACAATTCGTAAAAAAATTGGGTAGTTGAGTTAAACTTCTTCCAATATCTATATAGATAATGTTTGTTGATAAATACTTGATTAAAAAATTCTTTTTAATTTCACTACGAACAAGAACTGTGTGATACTTATTGAGTGGTGTGAGTATTTCTTCAAGACTTGTGTATGGAATATCTCCAGCTGACCAATCCAATCCGTTTACGTTCTGCTGGTTAAGGTGCTGCTGCTTAAGAGCTCCATTATCCAATTCTTTAAAAAATTAGGTATAACAGTTCCAGCAGGCATAAACGCCAGCTCCTTAACGAAAACTTGTTTGTTGTTACCAAGTACATATTGAAAATCTACTATAATGCTTGAATTACAATCGACTGTGTTCATCATTGCTTGAGATTTTTTAATCAACTGAGGGTGTGCTTGCTAGGGCTTTCTCCTTTATATACCGGTAAGACTAGAACATATTTACAGTTTATTTAAAGTAGTCTTACCTGATGGACACGTGTGTAACTAAAAGAAATAAAACTTCTCGAAAAAAACAGGACCACGAAGTCATTTTTGGATTCGAGTATTATGTTGTTCATTATGTGGTCTGTCAACTACTCGAAAATTTTTGCAAAGTCTTACTTTTAAATCCAATTTTATTGGATTTGACAAAGACGAATGGATGCAACTGCTTACGTATAAGGAATTTATACAGTTGAAACTGGACCAGTATGACTTCTTGATGCCTGATACAATTATTGATCATCCGTGCTTGCCTCCATAAAATGTAACTTTAGATTTAGGAAATCAGATAATCAGTACGTTTTTGGGATTAATAAGTATGGTAACAAAATTGAGTTTGATTCTGAGTCCTGGAGATCATTACTAAGATTAGGCATATTTTTTACTACATTTTTATGTTGGAACTCCATATTAAGACAGCAAGTAATATATCTTTACTGTAATCATATTATTCTTAAGTGTGTATCTTTACAAAAATTGGATATTCAACTATCTGATTTAGAAGGTACCTATTATAAGGATGTGCAAATAGATTTAACACGATTATGTTTTGAAATTTCAAAAAAGATGCGTATAGAAATAAAAAGGGATGTTCTTGCATATAAGCAAGCATTATTGGCTAAGCAACCATCGTCATCAAATAAAAAACAAGGAAGAACGCTATAGTCGAGTACCTCGACTATCAGATACCCGTTACTCAGCTAAATGGAGATATGCAAGCAGCAAAGAGAGATTAAAATGCGCCACCTACCGGCGGTATACAGATTTAAGCGTTATGGGCGTTAGAGTGGGCGTGGGAAATTTTTTTTTTTGTATCAATCGATAGGTATCGACGAGACCAATACATTTCAGTTAAAATTGTTTATCTAGCATGAAAATTGTGGGCGTCACAGGTTTTTGCGGTTTGTGGGCGTTAAAGTGGGCGTGGCAAACTTTTTTTGGGCCAATCGATAGGTATTGATGAGAACAATACATTTCAATTTAAATTTTTATTCTAGCATCAAAACTGTAGGAGCCACAGTTTTGGGCGGTTTGTGGGCGTTGGAGTGGGCGTGGCACATTGCTGAAACAAACTTGCGCTGCGTAAGAAGCTCAGAAATCTGCACGCCAAATCTCAATAGCCTAGCTCCCATAGTTACCGAGATCTCAGCGTTCATCCGGACAGACGGACAGACGGACATGGCTAGATCGACTCGGCTAGTGATCCTGATCAAGAATATATATACTTTGTGGGGTCGGAAACGCTTCCTTTTGCCTGTTACATACTTTCCGACGAATCTAGTATACCCTTTTACTCTACGAGTAACGGGTATAATAACACTAATAAATCAACACCTTAAGATGAGCAAACAACAAGTTGTCGATGAAATTCATAAGGCAGCGCGAAAAAACTTTACATGGCGAAAATTCGTTCAAAAGGGGATAAATGACACATGGCAAATTGATTTAGTTGAAATGATACCGTTTTGGAAAGAAAATAAGGGTTTTAGATATTTACTGACCGTTATTGACACGTTCTCAAAGTATGCATACGCCGAGGCAGTTAAGTTAAGTCTGCCCTGGATGTAGCAGAGGCAATGAAATCTGTTTTTAAAAAGAGTAGAAGTACACCCAAGAATATTCAGTCAGATCAAGGGAAAGAATTTTTGAATTCCACTTTTAGGAAATTAATGGATAAATTTGATATAAATCATTATCATAATTATACTCATCTCAAGGCTTCTATATGTGAACGCTTTAATCGAACATTAAAAAATCGTATGTGGAAAATGTTTAGTATGCAGGGTAAATATAAGTGGATTCATAACATCAATTATCTCGCAAATCAATACAATAATTCTTATCACCGAACAATTAAAATGAAGCCTATAGATGTCTGCACGAAAAATGAAGAGTTTATTTTAAAATCAGTATATAATATACCAAAAATATTTCCAAAACATAAATTTGTAGTGGGTGATTTTGTTAGAATAAGTAAATACAAGGGATCATTTATGAAGGGATACGAGCCTAATTGGACCACAGAAGTTTTTAAAGTTTTAAAAGTCAAGTCTACATACCCCGTAACATATAAAATACAAGATTATATGGGTACCCCTATTAATGGGTCATTTTATGAAGAGGAACTTCAAGAAGTGAAGGACAAAAATGCTTTCCTAGTAGAGAAAATACTAAAAAGAAAAAATAATCAAGTGCTTGTAAAATGGAGCGGTTTCGATTCCAGCCACAACTCATGGAAATCTGTAAATGACCTGCTAAAGTAATAAAACGCAACAATAACAAGTTTAATTTTTTATCTATTTATTTACAAATTTTTATTATTATAATATAAACATATAAACATTTATTTAATAATGGGTTTAATTTTGGTTACTACTTAATATATGTTCAATATTATAATGACCATGAGCCAATGTATT
The DNA here is from genome assembly GCF_043229965.1 of Drosophila suzukii. NCBI lineage: Eukaryota > Metazoa > Arthropoda > Insecta > Diptera > Drosophilidae > Drosophila > Drosophila suzukii. The sequence continues at coordinate 722,709 of NW_027255901.1, read as the reverse complement.
ACAATTATCTGGTAAAATATATCTCTTATCATCCTTATAACTAAGACTTATTTTATTATTTAATTTCAGTATAGAGGATGTGCGACCTACTTCGAATAACTCGCTGGGATCCATAAAATGTTTTTTTATATTTTATACATTCTATGTAATCTTCATGATTCAGTTTTTTAATAACTGATTTCTTAACTCCTTTAATTTTTTTTATACATTCGTTTTCGTTTCCTTCCTTATCAACTAAACAAGAGTATGCCTTAGCCTTAAGTCCAACAAAAGAAGTCATAACCCTACCTGCATGTTCATCCTTCATTTTTCCAGGTTCCCTATTATTAGCTTGAACTATACTAAATTGGTTTTCTAGTTTATAATTTGAGGTATCGAATCGTTCAGGATTTTCTTTTATAGTTTCGTAAAAGTCTTCCTCTGAAGATAAAATAAATGAATCTGTATCCATATAAATTATTTTCGAAGAAGGACTTTTAAGTAATAGAAAATTTTAATAAAATTCATACATTAACCATTTAGATAATTCTAAAACAGCAACTCCTATGTATATTGGCTTATCATACATAATTTTTGATGGTGTTGGTTCAATCGCTCCAAGATCTGTCCCAAATATCTCAACGCTATGGAAGTCATGTCTAGCTATGCGTTGCCTGAAGCCTGGCGAATTTTGTCTTGATTTATAATGTTTTACTAATACTATATTTCTTCGCTTGGCGATATTTTCCATTGTTTTGCCGTATACTGCATTATTCATTAACTTAAAAAAATTTTTTCAAAATCATTTTCGGCAATAAGGCTTTAACCAGCATGATTGTGTAAAAGACAAAACCATATGTACTTTTTTTACAATTGAACCATGCTGTATACAAAGTTGAAGCTGCTTTAAGTGGATAATGCATTCGCTTTTATTCGTTGAATCAGCTATAAGTTTTTCTGCTTACCTCCTGGAGGAACTTTGTTTTCTGGACAGAAAGGCAAGTAGTTATGTGAGTCATGCCGATCAGTAGGATATTCTAAATCCACTTCTAATATATATCCTTCATTTCCCTCAACAGAAATATTTTTATAATCGAACGATTCTAATTGATCATTACTTAAAAATTTAAATCCTGAAAGCGGTAAGGGTTGACTCATTGCCCAACCATATAAATTATTTGCATCAATATAGCTCAGATAGTTATTTGGTTTACTTGAATCAAAGTTAGTTATATATTTATTATTATCTATAGAAATTCTTTGGGTACATTGAGTTAACACACCCCTTATCGCTCTTTTTAAAAAATTGTACATGTCTCCGTCACTAATAAGTTCTAAATTTACATTAGTATACTTGAGCATAGCATCCCAAGATATTGACGGTGCTGTAATATAGTTAATAGGGTCAAGCTTATAAATTTTCTGACAAATTTAGTACTTAGAATTTTAAAATCTTTGTCCTCCATGTAGCTCGATAGTTTTTCTAAACTAGAATTCAAAAATCTAATCGAATCGGTATATTTTATTTTATATCTATTTGAGGCATTTATTTTAATTGTCTGCGTTAGCGCTATATAAAGCTCTTTGTTAAAGGGTATGGGGCTTCAGTCTCCTTCTAATTCAGTAATGAATTAGATATGTTATGAAATACTACAGGAAAGAAGGGATCACTTAATTTGTACTTTGGCTTACAATTTTTATGAATGGGACCCATGTATTTTCCAGAAAATTTATCAAAATATTTGTGCAGGTCGTCAGCGTCAGCAATTGCCTTCCTGTTCATGGATTGTGCTAGCAATCGTGTTTTTACATACTGTTCAGTCCCACGGTACTTGGTTCGTATGCACAGCTGATCGCCCTGCCAACTGAAGACGAAGGTCAGGAGATCTGGCAACCCGACGAACGAGAGGGAGGGCAGAGAGAACTACAAGCTTCAGCGACCGGAACAACATTGTCTTCTTTTATTTTGCTGTCCATTGCGACCCATTATTTTGTTAAAGTTAATTAATGAAGAAGAGTGAAGTGTACACATTATAAGCTAATGAATTAAAGGCTAAACTGTTATATTGGAACTTCAGTCGTTTAATCACTCCCAAGAGCCCCTCTTACAATGACAGCCGTACAGAGCTTTTGGTTTGCACGGCGTCACAACTGAACATGGTGGCCCATGAGGGGAATCTTGCTTGAAGTTTAAAAATCTCAGTTTGATCTTTCAATTGTGGGTTATAATGCAGAACACCCAGCACTCCATCTAACACAAATTGCGACCGTCTCCGTTTGTGCCCCCAACAAGTGCTCTCACACCGATAGAGCACAGTCACCAATACCAACACACCCGGTCGCCTGACAGCCCTTCTACACACACACACACGGGTGCTGCAAGAAGGCCCGTTATAATTTCGCAACCAAGGAAAATCTTCTACTCAAAGCGGAATCGAAAAACAGTACAGCCTGCGCTCACGCTATAATCAACGTTACGTAACATCAGGCATAAGTAAAAAAAGGGAAAGATCACGTGAGTACGGGTGCTTTTTTATTTATCAAGCAGAGCTAGCTAGGTTCAAAATAAATTGGTAAAAATTCTCATAATATGTCTGACCACGAAGCTGATGATCCGGCCTTAGCAGGTTTTATTACACTTCAAAAGGAGCGTCTCCAAAGTCTAACACGTCTGCAGCAGAACTATAAGAAGGATGCCGCGTCTCGAAAAACCGAAAGTTATTATATGAAGCGCCTGCAGCAGATCGAGAGTTTAAACGCGGCTTTTGAGACCACCCATCAAGTAATCATCTGCACCGAGGGATATGTCAAAACGGACTATCACGCCAAGAAGACCGCCGTCAGTTTCGAGGATCTGTACATGGAAACCTATTGCCTTGTAGCTGAAGGCCAACGAATAAAGTTCCCAGTGACGCCGTCCTCAGCCTCGGCACCCACCGCCGTGTCGACGGTTGCCGACGCACGTGTCCACATGCCACAACTGCCAGTGCCCAAGTTTAGCGGAAACTGTGTGGACTGGCCTGGATATTATGACGCCTTCACTCGGTTAATTCATCAAAATGAGCGGCTGGACAATATTCAACGGTTTCATTTCCTCAAGGAATCTCTGCCAGCTGGTCGAGATTGCGATATTCGTCAAATTCCTTTGACGGCCGCTAACTATACGGTAGCATGGGACACACTAATTCAGCGCTATAACAATCCACGCGAGGTCTTCTCCAATCACATGAACATGTTGTACCAGTTGCCAAGCCTAAGCAAGGAGAAGCCCGATGATATACGATCTATGATCAGTGCAGTCAACGTCTGCGCAGCCGCCTGTAACACCATCAACGCGTCGTTGCAGAACGGGGATCACTGGCTCGCCCATTATTTGACTGCAAAATTACCGAAAGAGACGCACTCCGCCTGGGAACATCATCTCGGCAGTCAAACCCACATTCCCTCGTACAAGGATCTCGAACAGTTTCTCAACAACCGGTTAATCACCCTGGACGCCATTGAAAATAGAAACTGTTCGGGCACCAACAAATCTGGATCACCACTGGATCATCACCCCACAAAACGTATCTCGGTTCATAACACCCACGCGCAACCAAGCCCCCCTGTGCTTCGTTGCCCACACTGCAATGGTAATCATATCCTTCGTCGATGTCAGCAATTCCTTAGCTTGGATTGCTACCAACGTAAGGAGGTCGTGAGTAAGTCAAATCTATGCCTCAACTGCCTGAGCAAATCGCACATGCTGGCCCGCTGTTCAAGTGTAAAGAATTGCTACCACTGTGGACAACGCCACCATTCTTTACTTCATCCGGCCGCGGCGCCAAGCATCACTCAAGCACCCCAACCTTACTCGCCGACCGTATCATCCAGTCAACCACATATCGCTTCGATTATGAACAACGACACCTCACCAGTTAGCCCCCTTGCTAATCCAAACCTCCAATGTTATTCTTCCACAGCCTCCCATGCAACGCGACAGAATATCTTGCTAGCTACCGCACGGATTATTGTCTGCCACCCCCAGAGCGGCGCTCAAGCAACAATAACTGCCCTCATCGATCAGGGGTCGGAAGCTACAATAATCTCAGAGCATACCGTCCAAGCTCTCCAGCTTCCACGATGCAGAATCCGCGCTTCGATCGCCGGCGTCGGCCAAACTACTGGTCAACGGTGCAACTTTACGGCAAGCTGCTGCATCCGAACGTCGCTAAACCCAACGTTCAATCTAGATGTCGACTCTGCGTACGTTATGAACTCGCTGACCTCACATCTACCAAACCAATCGTTTTCGCCTCAAAACTGGAAACACATCAACGGACTCCAGCTCTCGGATCCTTTATACTATCGCTCGAAACGCATAGATCTCATCATCGGAGCCGACCTCATGGCGGGTCTTATCCTTCCGGGAACCCGAATCGGAAATCCATACGAACCTATTGCACAAAATTCTCACTTAGGTTGGATGATACTCGGCAAGTTCCAGGAATCAATCCACACACTTAATATTCGCTGTCATCAAACCACGCTAGACACGGAATCGCTTTTGAAGAATTTTTGCGAAATAGAATCTGTCCCAAGCCGATCACTTCAATCTGACGAAGAGCGGTGGGGTGAGTCCTTCTTTAAGGAAACGCACACACGTCAACCAAACGGTAGTTTTATGGTAAGACTACCGTTCAAATGGCATTTCGATTCCACAATGGCCCTAGGAAAATCGCATCAAGTCGCTTTAAACAGGTTTCTTCAATTAGAGCGGCGTTATGAACGGGATCCAGAAAAATGGATTCGCTACAAGGAGGGAATCGAAGAATATTTTGAATTGGGACAAATCACACCAGCAGTCACTAGTGAGAGATCAACCGTCAGTACCTCCAAAAAATTCTGTCGGGTTGAATCCTGCGTTCTTCCTCATCACGCTGTCTATAAAGAAGACAGTCTCACCACCAAACAGCGCATTGTATTCGACGCATCGGCAAAGACCTCAAACGGTCGATCTCTAAACGATGTATTGTCCGTAGGACCCACTCTCCAAAATGATCTCCCTGCAGTGTTACTGAATTGGAGACAGTACCGACATGTTTTCACCGCCGACATCCAGCGCATGTACCGCTGCATCGACGTACATCCGGACGACACGCAATACCAGCGGATTTTATGGCGGGCGGCGGATGGAAACATCAAGGAATATTGCCTGTCAACTGTAACTTTCGGTACCGCTTCTGCACCATTCACCGCCATTAGAGTCGTTCGTCAACTTGCAGAGGATGAACGCGAAAATTATCCACTGGCGGAAGAGGTCTTAAAGCACGAAATCTACGTCGACGATATTCTTTCTGGTGATCACACTATCTCAGCAGCACAAAACAAGAGTTTACAAATCCAGAACGCTCTAAAATCCGCAAATATGGAATTGAGAAAATGGTCTAGTAACGACATAGCGCTTCTAGACAGCATTCCTTTATCAAACCGATGCAATCAAACGTCACGAAGCTGGGACAACTCTGATACAGTCAAAACCTTAGGAATGCATTGGTTACCTAACCAAGACTGTTTCACCTACAAATTGCAAGCGAGCATTCCCACGGGTTCAACCAAAAGAGAAATTCTTTCGAGCATTGCCAGACTTTTCGATCCCTTAGGACTAATAGCCCCTATTCTCATTTCAGCAAAATTAATTCTAAAGGAAGTCACAATGGCACACCTCCATTCCGAGAACGATCGCAAGCACTTAGGGTGGGACGACCCAGTACCCAGTTCCATCGCTAACAAATGGAAAAAGTTCCGTGTCAATCTGGAGGACATCAGCAAAATCCGAATACCTCGCAGCGTACGGTATATGCCAGACTTTAGCCATGATATCCAGTTGCACGCTTTCTGCGACGGGTCCACTCACGCCTACGCAGCGGCGGTTTACATGCGTATACCCCAACCGGATTCATCGTTTTATACCACTCTCATCACTGCAAAATCCAAAATCTCTCCAACGAAACCCCTCACGATCCCGAGGACCGAGTTATGCGGCGCTGTGCTGGCAACCAAACTAACTAAATGGGTAGTAGCAAACAATCGTTGGAAAAACGCTAAAATCTCCGTTACATACTGGACGGACGCCACTATCGTTCTCCACTGGATCAAAGGAGATGTTACTAGATGGAAAACGTTCGTTGCCAATCGCGTTGCCTACATTCTGGACCACAGCGATTCAAACCAATGGAGACATGTTCCCACGGCAGATAATCCAGCAGACAGCGCCACGAGAGGACTATCCCCATCAGAAATCTCCATCTTTGATCTCTGGTGGCACGGACCATCATGGTTGAGGCAACACTCCAGTGAGTGGCCGGACACAGAGGTACCGAACATAAAGTTTGATGAGCAGTCCCTAGAAGCAAAATCTTTGCAAATTCGTTTGCACACCACCCAAGTAGACATTAGTCTCATTGAGCGGTTTTCAACTTACACCAAACTCGTTCGAGTCATAGCATACATACTGCGCTTTTGTCACAACGCTCAATCGAAGAAAACCAGATCTTACAGTCAGCTGTCGCCAGAGGAACTGGACAATGCACTTCGCTGCGTCGTGAAAATAGTACAAGCAGAAACCTTTCAGTCCGACATGCACGCGATCCTCGCAGAAAATCCTCTGCCTCCGAAGAGCACCCTAAGAAATCTCACTCCCTTTCTTGACGACGGCATCTTACGCGTTCGCGGTCGTCTCAAACATTCCAACCTTTCTTTCGATCGCAAACATCCAATCATCTTACCGCAGCGTCATTTCTTTACAGAGCTGGTAATTCAGAACTCCCATCAAGCTACCCTGCACGGCGGCGCCCATCTTACTTTAGCCCACACGAGGTACAAGTTCTGGATTCCAAATGGAAGACAAGCCGTCCGAACAATCATTCGAAAATGCATCACGTGCTTCCGCGCGTCACCTAGCATCGGAAGTCAATTGATGGGCGACCTGCCGGTGCACAGAGTCAACCCACCAAACCGCCCATTCGTTGCGACCGGCGTCGATTATACCGGGGCAATCGAAATCCAGGCAGCACGGCTTCGTGGGACAAGTACTTACAAAGGATACATTGCTATTTTCGTCTGCTTGGCTACGAAGGCAGTTCACCTAGAAGCGGTTACCGGACTCTCGTCGGAACACTTCCTACTAGCATTTTCTCGTTTTACTGGTCGCCGAGGACCAGTTCAACATATGTATAGCGACAACGGAACAAATTTCGTTGGCGCCAATAAGTTATTAGCAAGCGCACAACAGGCGGATCGCGACCACGCTACGTGCCCTACATGGCATTTCACTCCGCCATACTCTCCCAATTTCGGAGGCCTTTGGGAGGCTGGGGTCAAGTCCGTCAAGCATCACCTGAAGAGGACTGTCGGAAGTCACAAGCAGACTTATGAAGAACTCGCAACGGTGCTCATCCGGATTGAAGCTTGCCTAAACTCTCGGCCACTTTGTCCGCTAACAGCTGATCCAGACGACTTAGAAGCTCTCACGCCGGCACATTTTCTCATTGGGGACACCCTGCTCGCACCTGCCCATTGTCGCCCTCAAAACTCGTCGTTCCGTGAGCAATTTCTGTCTCATCAAAATTTGATCCATCAGTTTTGGACGCAATGGAGCCGAGATTGGCTGTCCCATCTTCAAACTCGCCCAAAATGGTGTCAGGAAAAGGAGAATTTTAAAATCAACGAATTAGTACTCATGAAGGACGATCAACTGCCTCCATCGCAATGGTCGCTCGGTAGAATTACCAGTCTCCATCCTGGAGAGGATTCACTCGTTCGAGTTGTAACACTGAAAACAAAATCAGGCAGTCAAAAACGCTCCATCTCCAAGCTTTGTCGCCTGCCGATCTCATGCTAATATGAACCAACTATTGCTCCCTTGATAATCAATTGCATCCGTATGTCATTTCTCTTTCTCTTTGTCTTAGCCGCTACGAGTACAAGGGAAGTTAGATCCAGAATCCTGAACAACACATGTATCACGCGGATTTCGCATTGGCGGGCGGCATGTTCAGTCCCACGGTACTTGGTTCGTATGCACAGCTGATCGCCCTGCCAACTGAAGACGAAGGTCAGGAGATCTGGCAACCCGACGAACGAGAGGGAGGGCAGAGAGAACTACAAGATTCAGCGACCGGAACAACATTGTCTTCTTTTATTTTGCTGTCCATTGCGACCCATTATTTTGTTAAAGTTAATTAATGAAGAAGAGTGAAGTGTACACATTATAAGCTAATGAATTAAAGGCTAAACTGTTATATTGGAACTTCAGTCGTTTAATCACTCCCAAGAGCCCCTCTTACAATGACAGCCGTACAGAGCTTTTGGTTTGCACGGCGTCACAACTGAACACATACCTTCATAAGTCCACAATTCGTTGAGATAAGGATTATATTTATGTGCTTATGTGATACGGCACACGTAGTATGCTTAGGCATGTTCTATAGTTTTCAAGAACAGCCTCAATATCGGCATATATCACCACCGGAGGAGATAATTTTTTGTGAAAGCCCTTAAATGAAGTTGTAGTTTTTGGTTCAGGGTAAAACGAGGCCATCTTTCCGTATTCAAGTTTGTTGTGGGTAGTATTATTAGCTGTGAAAAACTGTAGACAATTATCACAAAAATATCCTCCTGATTTGGCCTTAGAATGAGTAGCATAATCTTTTTACACTTGTAATGTAAGCGTAATGCATACTTTCTTGGTTTACGTTACTTATTCCCAATATATTGATGTGGTTAGTTCGAATACATTTAGTTCTAAACGTTGGTCCGATAATTTTGTCACCATCAGCATCGATCTCATAAATATTTATACTAAAATCTTTATTATTTTTCTCAAAATGAATAATCCCTTTATTCGTGATTGGAAACTCGATTTCTGAAAAATCCAATCTTATTCCGTCATATACAATTATTTCGTTATTAATATTAATGTGGTAAGTTGTGGGCTTCGTCATTTTCTCTCGTGAATACTTTTTTTGCTTTGCTGTTGTAAAGGTAGCACTCTCATGAGTTTTGTTAGCTATGAATGCCAGTATGAAACAAAATACGTCAGTATTCTGTACGTTTATAAGTCCATTTCGGGCTCTTATATTCTTTGGGGCCTGTATGTTTCCGCTAGCAGAAATGTTTTCTAGCTTGATTATAGTAATTTCAAAATAATTGAAATTTTTTATTGCCCAACCAGAGTCTTTTCCTTGAAACTCACTGCTCGATGCTAATAAGCTATCTACTGCCATATTTAGTTCATCGATAATGTTTTCATTTTGGTATACAGATTTATATGATGTCCCAAAATGTTTTGTTGTTTCAACAGTAACGCCTTCGTCTGTTTGTTTAATATATGTACCATAAACTCTTAGGTTGAATTTAATGGCTCTATATTCTATCATGCAATGCTTTATAATTTCAATTATATATTTTTGGCAATGATGATAAAAATCTTTTAAATCAATAGTGTTTTGGACTGTACTATTGATTCGATATGATTTTACAGGAAAAACAGTTTGAGAGTTAAGAAGAAAATATATATATATATATTATATTTTCATTATTTTTTACTTCTCTGGCTGATGCATTTTTATGCTTATCGGTCAATATGTGGTCACGTTCCCTTAATGCAAGATATTTATCACCAAAAGTAGGACATACAAGTTCTAATTTAAAATCCTTTTTATTTTCGCTAATCTTAGCTTTTTTTCCTTGGTTGAGTACTTCCTTACCCTCATCCATTCTCATCCGTTTGAAAGCATTTGATGATGTTGTGGGATGATCGTCCAGATGATTTTGCCATCTGTTTTGTGGTTGCCGTTTTTCAACATTCCTTAAAATATTGAAGGTATTTTTAGGTCCATTACAATTTTGATAGTGCTCGTCAAATTCATAATTATGAACTAAGGTAGAGCATAAGTCACACCGTATTTTTGATTTGCACCTTTAAACCTCGAAGGCATTCCGAGGCTTTGAGCACTGAGCATAATGAGCTTCAAACTCACTCATCTCCACATTTTTGGTGCACAAATCACAAGCAATGAATGACTCCATTTTTAGGGTTTTAGTTTTAATTTTTTTATTCAAAAAATATATTTTTATATGTTGTAATGTTGTTAACAATTTTCACCCACTCGTTGAAAAGGTAAAAAGCACGATAATGTTGTTAACAATTTTCACCCACTCGTTAAAAAGGTAAAAAGCACGATTAGAATTGTTAGGCGCGATTACAAGGATCGATGTGGATCTAGTTATTTTATTAGAATACAGTACTTAGGCATTTGAAGAACTGATCCTGAGCAATTTGAGTGGTGTCATTTTTATAGTCTAGAATGTTCACTTAACAGGTTGACATCTACAGGGAGTGCAATTGGTTCTCGAACGTAAGGAGCAGCCCAATACCCCAGTAGAATGGTTATTAGAAGGAAAACGATCACAAGGATTGATAGCAAGTTACCGGGGGTAAACGTGGCGTAGGAGGGGTTAGGATGTAGGTAAATATCGAAGGTGTACAACTTCGACATAGGTTAAGGAAAGGCAATCTCTGTGTAAGCAAGATATGAATAAATGGTCAGTTAAGGTCGGGCCAGCATTGGCATAAGATGTCGCGATGCAGCCATTCGAATTTCCTAAGCCTTAAGCTAAGAGTAGCTATTAAAAGCTGTTGCGGAGGTTTTTTAGGCGGTTTTAAATGTATTTTGTATGAGTTGTTTTTAATTGCAAGCGTATACTCATCATAATCAGTGTGTTTGGTATTCTACGGAACCCTCCCGTTTTATTGCATTTCAAATATTGTGACCCCTCGTTATCTTCTGAGAATGAGCAGGAGAAAGTGAACGTGCGTACCCACGAACCCGAATCTCACCCCCTACCCTTGAGTCCTTGCTCATGACTGCTTGTGCGCAAAGGTGTGAAATTTTAATTTTGGGTGTTTTGTTGAAAATGTGCCGTCTTTATTTTACAGCAGTGAAAAGTATATTATTGGAATAGGGTTGGAAAAAGGCTTTCCATTGATACCAAATTTTTTTTCTTTTAGTGAGGGGGTATACTAATTACGGTATCGGCGGCCATGGTCAATTTTTACTTGTTTCAGTCGAGTAGTGGGAATATACGCATTTTGCACTTTGAGTCGCCAATGATCACGAAAAAAAATTCCCTACGCAAGGGTTCTGAGAATAAAGGTCAAAGATGGAAAACCTTTGATTTTGCTGTATTTGAAACACAATAACAAACGAACTGATTCTTGGTTTGTTGGTGTATCGAACTGATTTTACTGTTTGCTCGCTACAAAAACGCTGCGGCTAGCTCAGAGATATTGTGTGTTCGTCCCACCAAATTTTTACTGCGTTACTGCACGTGACCCAAGAAATTACAGGATGTCCAGTTGTGTCAAATCGGAAAAGTTTAATGTTTTGCTTTTGATGAAATTGTTGTGATCGTCAGCTGAGACCCCCGTGTGCTTTCGATGCTCTCCGGCCTCTTGTGCTTCTCGATGCTTCGCACCGATCCGGCACAGCTTGCTGGACTAACAATGTCCACCGTCTTGCCAGACACCGTGCACGCAGTCCTTCTCCATGCTAACCCTGCCGGGATCTCTTTAATCTTAAAAATAGATATGATGGAATATCATTTAATATTAATAATTGGGAAACTTTATTGATAAATTTAAAAAATTGTAAGATATATTATGAATATTATTTGAATGTGATTAATGAATAATTTTCTAAAATAAAAAAATTTGAAAATATACAAATAAGAATTATGTATTATTAACGGGATACTATCACAAAAACATTATTATCTCTGTTGGCTTAATAATTTTTAATAATTTAATTCTAAGAATAAAATGAACTCCAAAACCAGTTTATGAAATTTTTTAATATTGATTAGAAGAAAAGAGACAGAAATATATTGTGCATTACAGATACCCTGAGAGTCAGTTCTATGAGGTTGTAAACCAGTGTCTGAATGGTATGGAGTTGGCAGCCATTTGTTAAAAATTGGTATTTACCAGCGGGAATCTGTGAAATCAATAAATTTGAAAATTAAACTGCAAATACTAAGCTCTTCTCCAGGGATTGTAGATGGTAAATTGAATTGTAGGTAAATCTAGTCTTTTTAGAGTCTGATGTCTTTAACTATATTCTGCTAGTTACATGTTATGACTTAATATCAGGGATTTCGGGTGCTCAATAATCCCATAAAATAATAAAAGTTTAACAACCTACTGTTAGGAAAAGATCAGAAATATAACGAAAATAAAGTAGAGGATGCCATTAAAGAGGGAGGTCAGAACCAGTTTAAAAATTGTGTACATTGCTTAGAAAGGAAAAGAGAAAATCAAAAGAAATGTACAGTTTAGGTAGCTGGGGCAGCCATTGGAAAAGTGAAATCTGTTACAGTGGTGGGTGTGGCTAGGGGTTGAAGCACGCAATACAATTCTAAACCTGTTTACATGATGGATAAAAGGATATTAGTTAGAGAAGGATGTAAGTATCTTAAATATGAATTACAAGTACCCATCTATGACAAACCATCATTATTAAATATGAGGAACATATATTTCACCGGTGGGGAATTAGAGGGATCCAAAAGATAAATTTTATGAGAGAAGACTAATACTGTTTTTGGTAAATTAAAAAGGCACATGAAAACATATTACTCAATTAGTTAGAGAATATCAAACAACTAGCAATTTATCAAGCATTTTGATGGAAAAATCAAAGTATTGAATTAATATATATTTTTTTATTATCCAAATAGAAGAAACTTTCGTTTTTGGTCAAGGGATAATATTCCATGAATTTTTCCATTACCTTGACCTTTGCGCCTGCATCAAGGTATTTTAGCAATCCTTTGTAACAACTATTTGTGTTGTTGGTAACATTTATAAATTGTTCGCAAATAAAAAATACTTTCCTAATTATATATTTTATGATTTAAATTATCGGTGACAAATTTATAAGTGAAAGTCACAGACATTTTTGGACAAAGGATACAATTGGTCATTTAGGTGTGGGTATACACATTTGTTATGGTGATAGAAAATGGGATAATCACAGTGTTTTTTGTTTTTTACTGTATTACGCCGGAGCGATTTCAATTACTTTCCCAATTATAGTTAGTTTTAAATGGTTTTTGGACATTCATATATTTTGTTCTTTCTAGACATTTTATTGTAGCTAATAACTATAGTTATGGGATGTAAGGCTAGCTATCGTAGTTAAGATTACATTTATTATACCTACATAAGATGAAAGAATATGAAAAATGGAAATGTTTTATTTTAACAATATACTAGTTAAAGTGGATGATATTATTATCTATTCTTAATATCTGTAATTATGAATCAAAATTGTTTATCAAAGCAGCTTCTACACAGCTTTTAGACAACTTGTGAACAATTTATATCTTAACTAGTTTTACAATCACAGGATACATCTTCCCCCAACATAATCGGACATGTTCCTCTAAGATTTATATATCAATCTTGAGCTATTTTGGCTTTGCATTCTTTCTTACGTACATAGCAAACACACTGAAAATCAGAGTGTAAGTTTTTACTTCACATCGAAAGTCGTCTAGTGATCAAGAATTTTTGATCATTCTTAACAAAAGACTATAAAAGCTCGTAGACGTTAATAACAACTAGTAACCAGCTAATAATAAATAGTAAACATCAAGTAAACAGATATTAAAGATATATAAACCAGTTACTAAACAGCTAGTAAGCAACTTGTATACATCTATTAAACAACTTGTATACATCTACTAATCATATAGAAACCAGATACTAAACAGCTAGTAAACAACTTGTATACATCTAGTAAACAACTTATATACATCTACTAAACATAGATACTAAACAACTTGCATACATCTACTAAATATATTGTAACCAGAACTAAACAACTTGTATACATCTACTAAATATATAGTAACCAGATACTAAACAGCTAGTAAACAAATTGTATACATCTAGTAAACAACTTGTATACATCTATTAAACATATAGAAACCAGATACTAAACAACTTGTATACACCTACTAAATATATAGTAGCCAGATACTAAACAGCTAGTAAACAACTTGTATACATCTAGTAAACAACTTGTATACATCTATTAAACATATAGAAACCAGATACTAAACAACTTGTATACATCTACTAAATATATAGTAACCAGCTAATCAGTATTGTAATTAAAGAGTTTATTAAACTTATTCAGAATCTTAGACAATGATGCCTTACTCATACAAATAGTATACAAATAGAATAGAATTAGAAAACTAGAACTAGAAAAATAGTTGACAACAAAAACCGATATTACCAGGTCCCAACACCTCTATCATAAACTTCAATCAAAAATTAAATTGATAGGCGCTCCTATGCTAGCTAATGATGCCTTCGAAATATGTTACAATATTATTATGGGATGGAACAAATGAATGCTTTAAAAATAATTCAGCATCTGAGAAAGATTACATTGTGAGAACTATTTTACATCTATCTATGGGAACCAAGCGAAAATCTACGCTTGGAACGAAGATTAATAAGCGACATGTTTCTTACAGAGGGCTGAAGTAAGAAAATTAATTATATACAAATATACATAAAATATAATTAATTATGAATTTAATGAAATATGTTTACAATAATAAAATATATAAAGAAATATTGAATAATCCTACAAATTTTGTATCTGACTGTAATTAAAACTCCAGGTACAAATGAAGGGGAAGTATTTTATTCAATGTCCTTGGGTCTTGGGCATGTGACTTTGATGACGGTCAGGTAATGATAGTTCACTGCAAGTGTGTTTGGCTAACACATCTTAGAAACTTTAACTTGTGTACTTTGATAGTTCTTAATAAGAGACTATAGCGACTCATAATACTTGTTAACATTTAGTTATCATCTAAAACCAAGTACTTTACAGATACTAGACAGATAGTAACCATCCAAAATCAAGTACTGTACAGGTACTAACAAAAAGTAACCATCCAAAAGCAAGACTAAAAAGAAAGTAACCATCAAAATACTGCTAGGTAACAACTAAATACAACGAGTCCAACGTGTCAAGTCTATGTCGGTATGGCTACTACCCTAAAAAATTTTATATCACTGGATAATCTTCAAAGTCAATACCTATTAAATTCTGGATGGAGCAGTGGAGACGAAATTTCTACGGGATCCCCAATTAAAATTTTTCTGTACCATTAAAAAATTTGTTGGGATTGGCTGAGGATTATAAAAAAGTTTTGTTAAATTGTAAGCATGAACTAGTGTTGATGCTAACTAAGGATCTTGGTGATGTGTTTGAGCAAACCAGAAATGAACAAACTTTTAAGTTGGAAATTACGAATAAAATGTGGAAAATTCCCCATGTAACTCTGAGCGATTTTGCAAAAAATTAAGATGTACGATATTATTAAAAGTGGTGTAAACCTACCAATCGCATTCCGGAGTTGGGATTCATATGTTAACGCCAAATTGGGGTATGGAAGTCAACACAGCTGGAATGTGAAATTGTCGGCTAACCGCAAAAAACCAAGATTTGCCATAATTGGATTTACACTAAATGGAGAACTTATCACAAATAACTTATCAAACTTGAAAGTTCACTTGAATTCTGAGTCATATCCATGTGATAATCTGAATGTTGATTTTAGTAAGAATTAGTATGCTCACCTATATGAAATGTATACAAGATTTCATTCTAGTTAATCGTGAATCACAACCATTTTTGACCCCAAATGAATTTAAATTGAAGACCCCTATTATTGTGGTTGATCTTTCATATCAAAATGAATCAGTAAAATTGGTCCTATTGATGTGAGAATTTCAATAGAACTAAAGACACCAAGTCATGAAAATACCCAAGATTATTGTCTCCTCATACAAGACCGTTTAGTTGAATATAACCCACAAAACGGACTAGTACAACGAGTTGTTTAACACTAGAAAAATGTTGAAAGATACTGTTTCGATTGATGTTCAAGGTTTCTTTGATAATAATAATAATATTATTCTAAAGGAAATTGGAATTGTATTCGAAAAAGATCCAAACTTGAATAATAGTTTTTTAATAGAACCACCATATGATTTTACTTTGCTAAATACAAAATCTCGAAAGACTGCAATTTGGTTAACCAATACACATCACAAAATTTTTTGGAACGATGGAGAAAATAGTTTTCCACAAACTCGAAAGTATCTAAGGACAATTACAAGCGGAAAACAAATTATTTGTAAAGGTGTGGAAAAGAAACGATTTCTACAGACGTTTTTTGGGAGTCGTCAGCTCATTAATGTCGAGGAAATGGGCTGTCCGTCATTAAACAGGTTTAAAGGAAACCGGTTGCCCTATTGTGAAACACACCTTAAGGGCGGGGTTTGTGCTCTAAACAATGCATACATTATTTTGACATTTTTTAAAAGTAGCTTCAAAACAATAAAATAATTTTTATACATTATTTTAAAGTTGAGACTAGATGTGTAAGGATGTGCAAGAAAACAAAATTAACCAAATTAAGTTTCATGAGGAAATTGACCAATTTATTGAACAATTTAAAGGAGAGATAATTGGTCAGCATTTTCAATACCTTCTAAACACAAAAAACTATGTTCATGAATCGAGGTGGACATGACCTCAAAACTACGAATTATGGTGAACACTTTACATTTTGTAATCCAGAAATGACGTCGGAAACGTGCGCCTGCTTCTTCTATGCAAATCGCCGGAATCATAGCAGAAAATTAATTTCTATATATATAAAAAAATGTTCGCAATACCAAAATAAATAAATGTAAATGAATAAATGTATTTTTATGGTACAAAATAAACTTCTGACATTTTATTTCGAGTTAAAATTACAGGTACAGAAAATGGAAAATATTTCCTTGACTGAGATATGTCGGCTACTTGCGAGTTTTTGCGCGGTCGTGATTTCAACCCCTATTATGGGAACGTATTAGAGCTCGCACTTAGCCGTGAGGTCGTTGGCGTGAGGCTCATGATTTTTTCAATGGCCGTGCGCCTTCAGACTTGTGCATGTGTCCATTTATTCCGGTCAGGTAATAGACAGGGGCGCATGTTCGGGTAGCTCTTGCTTGAATCCATTTTATGATATGTTTATGACCCGTTTGTAGAAAGGAGAGATCTTGAAAAAATTTACCAGTTAAACATTCTGGGGCGAAAAAAAAAAGTCTGTTTGAAAATATTCGACATCTGAGAATCATTAACTTGTGGGATTTATTTTATTTGGGGTTCTTTTGATTTCTAAATTAGTTTTACAATCATAGGAAACGTTATTCCCCAACATGATCGGACATGTCCCTCTAAGGCAACCAGCTTTAGATGTTTTGGGTTTGCGACCTTTCTCACGTGCACAGCAACACCTGCTGAATATTAATTGCTGATAATGAGGAAAAGGATACATGATCAATATTGTCACATGGGGATGTGGGGAAAGTGTGCGACCTTCCTCCCGTGTACAGCAACACCTGCTGAATATTAATTGCTGATAATGAGGCAAAAAGGTCACGTGATCAGTATTGTCACATGGTGGTGTGGGGTTGGGGGGCAATTTAGTATACTCTTTATGGATATGATCGTGACATTTTTATGACATCTAAACCCCTTAAAATCAGATAATTTATGGATTATGCTAATTGTCCCAGAACCCGCATACATTAATGAAGAGGCGGGGGTCATTAATATGTTAATTAGTGAGAGGCGGGGGTCATTAATATGCTAATTAGTAAGGGGGCGGGGGCCATTAATATGCTAATTGTCCCAGAACCCGTCTTTCCCTACTACTTTTGATTATGGTAGCAGTTTGTGTAGTTGGCTCGGCAGACACTGCAAAATGTGCTGACTGCATTGGCCGGTCAGTGTGCCGTTGAGTCGGTGAGACGGTGAGTTAGTGAGACATATACTATGCTGATCAGCCATATGCAGTGGGTGCTACTGAGCGCCTGGTACTGTTCCCAACTTGGCTACTGCTTGATTTGTTGGGTGTGGTCATGTTGAGTACCTTTGGGTACGAACATTCTCCCCCCCCATTGAGGGGTACCCTCAATTAAGTCGTGATGTCGGTCAGCCCTTGACCGAATTGTATAGGAAGCACCTAACAAATCATTGACCAAGGTGGATCTTTCCTTCAACTGCGGTTTGTGATTCAGGTCCTTCACATCTTCTTGATGCTGCTTAACACTCCCCCTTGCTATAAAATTGACATTACCGTGGGGACTGAAACTGTGCTCTCGTAGAACTCGATCATTTGGCACGTCTATGGTATGTGGACATTCTGCAATAAAACTAAGATATTTCTGGGTTAGGTTTGGACATGTTGAACCAAAGTCAGCCTTCTTGTAGGTTTTAAATTGATGAGAAGTCGGTTCTATTTTCATCGGATTTTTATCTTTTGTTGGCTCATAAGCAGCTTTCGGTCCTGCAAAATCACCTCTGCCAGAAGGCACCAGAATAGGGTTGATTTCCGTATCAGATGAGGTTTTTTTATTGAGATAACCTGTGATTACATAACCAAGCCTAGTGCTTTGTGCCAAAGGTTTATTAGGTCCTAGTTCAAGAAGTTCACCGGTTATTACACGAGAATACACCTCAGACCCTAAGGTTAGGTCAATGGGTCCAGGTTGCCGAAAGTCAGGATCTGCTAATGGCAGTCCCCCGGGAATATTAAGATCGTTATCAATCGATACTGACGGTTGGTCTGGAATGACTGTGGGAATAATAAATACCTCTATTAGTCTTTCAAACCCTGATGTAACTGATGAGAGCTTTAGTGTTGATCTAATTGCTGTTCATATTTTTCCTCCGATTCCAGATATTTCAATCGGTGACCTTTCCTTAAGAGATAGCAGATCTGCCATTCTCCTTGAGATAAGATTCACCTGTGATCCACCATCTATTACAGCGCGACATGTTTGTAATTGACCGTTTGGCCCTTGTAATGAGACCTTGGCAGTCGCGAGCAGAGTATATCCTCCTACGTCGTCGTAGCCTGCAATGGTTACTGCGCCGGCCACTGGATTGCTAGTCGGTCCTTGGTGTAACAGTGAATGATGCCGTTGCTGGCAGACTCGACAAGCGGTCGGTGATCCACAGTTTTCAACCTTATGAGCTGTAGACAAACAATTTGTGCATGCTCCTACTTGAATAATGGCTTGGCGCCGTGCTTTGGGGTCCATTTGCTGGATCCGGCTACATGCTCTAAGATTATGTTGTCCTAGGTGACAAATCTTACAGCTCTCTTCGTTGTGAACTGACTGATGGCGGAGTGTTGCTGTAGGTTGAGCGCTTATCGTCTCCAGCATGCAAGCGCGCCGCTCAATAAACGTCAGTACACTTCATAACGTTGGAATTTCCGTTGGTGCATCCGCTGAATTTTTTAGAGCAGTTAGAGACTGCTGGTCAAGTTTTCTTCTGATAAGAAAACACAGGATTGGATCCCAGGATTTTGAGCTGATATCGAGGTTTTGAAGAGTACTCATTGAGTTTTTTATAGTGTCATGTAATGCCCTTAGTTGGCGCGAGGAACCGTCTATAGGCGTATGGTCAATAATTTTTGCTATGGAGGCGAATACTAGTATTTTGCCATTCTGGTACCTGGCCTTCAACCGCAACCAGGTGTCGTCATAGCCACCCTGTGAGAAGGCTGTGTCTGTCAAGACGTTCCTCGCTTCACCACGAAGCGAACTCTGTAGAATATGTAGTTTTTGACTGGCCGAATATGGTTTGTTATGTTCCAATTCCACAAAGAGATCATGGAACCGTGGCCAGTCTAGATACTCGCCGTTGAACTCCGGAATGCTAATTGGCGGAAGTGCCAAGTTTAGGCTCATTGGCGCGTCGTTTTCTCGTAGCAGGCTCATTTCGTATTCCTCGTATAATGTGTGGAATTGGGCTAGCTCTGCTTCTGCCAGAGCTGCGGCCCCAGGTGTGCTATCCAGTTCGTCGTGGGCTTGCCTCAGTAACGCCCAATGGAGATCCAGGTGCCTTTGTAAGGCTGGGGTGACAGTTGGGGCGTTCGAGGCTAATGTTAATGATGACTCCAATTCGTTGCATCTTCTCTGCAACTGTCGGATCACCGTGTCAATTGCGGAATCTCCTTTGACTTGATCTTTTGTTGTGAGCTTGATGTTGGCCGAAGTTCGTCTGGGGGCCTTCGGAAGCCCGCTTCCAGTCCGCATGTTGTCCAGAAAGATATTCTGATATTTTTCGACCAGCTCTTTAAGTGCTACTAGTCGTGAAGAGTACTCACTTCCAGTGGGTAGTGCCGCTTGCTGGACTTCTTCATCTAGGTCGCAAAACTGCCGATAGAGATCGTTTAACTGATTTAGCTTACCAGAATAATAGCCGTCTCGGTGGCGTCGGTCGGCAGAATCCTTGCCATAATTCTTAATGAGCTGTTGGATTTTCCCTTGCAGCTCGTTTTGTGTGTCTAGTAATCGATTGTGTAAATCGATTCTTGTGTGACTTGTTTCCTCAATGAATGAAGTAGACATATTGTGTGTCTTGGAAACAAAGAATCTTGTGAAGCTGGATGAAGCTGAGTATCCTGTGAAGCTGGATGAAGCTGAGTATCCTGTGAAGCTGGATGAAGCTGAAGTTCCTGTGACGCTGGAAGAAGAAGCGTATCCTGTGAAGCTGGATGAAGCTGAAGTTCCTGTGACGCTGGAAGAAGAAGCGAATCCTGTGAAGCTGGATGAAGCTGAAGTTCCTGTGACGCTGGAAGACGAAGCGTATCCTGTGAAGCTGGATTAAGCTGAAGTTCCTGTGACGCTGGAAGACGAAGCGTATCCTGTGAAGCTGGATAAAGCTGAAGTTCCTGTGACGCTGGAAGAAGAAGCGTATCCTGTAAAGCTGGATTAAGCTGAAGTTCCTGTGACGCTGGAAGAAGAAGCGAATCCTGTGAAGCTGGATTAAGCTGAAGTTCCTGTGACGCTGGAAGAAGAAGCGAGTCCTGTGAAGCTGGATGAAGCTGAAGTTCCTGTGACGCTGGAAGAAGAAGCGAATCCTGTGAAGCTGGATTAAGCAGAAGTTCCTGTGACGCTGGAAGGAGAAGCGTATCCTATGAAGCTGCATAAAGCTGTGAGTCCTTTAGTGGGAAGGGGGTTGCTTGAGTGTGATCCTTTGTTGTTAAAGGATCACGTCGGGGTCACCAATGTTTGTGCCTAACCGAAGTAGACACTTCCGGGTCACACCGTGGGACAAGGGGGTAATGAGCACTTGTCGCTGGCACGGAGACGCTTTGCTGGCAGGACGATCGCGTCGCGGCAATGGTAACGATGGTTACTGCGATGCCGGACCACAGGCGATGCGGTACTGCGCTGAGGTAGAGCTAACGTGGTTAGCTGCTAGATGAGATAGTGTGTTACGAGCCCTATTCCCAGGTGTAGGAAGTAGAACCGCGGAGTTAGGAGATGTGTTGATAACTGATTTATTCTTCATTTGGTACATGTTTATATACTACTTGGAAGACGAAAGTTTAGTGTAATGATTAGTGAAGTGCGCTATATTCTAAAGTAGGTAGGTAGGTCAGGGAGTTTTGATTATGGTAGCAGTTTGTGTAGTTGGCTCGGCAGACACTGCAAAATGTGCTGACTGCATTGGCCGGTCAGTGTGCCGTTGAGTCGGTGAGACGGTGAGTTAGTGAGACATATAATATGCTGATCAGCCATTCTCATATGCAGTGGGTGCTACTGAGCGCCTGGTACTGTTCCCAACTTGGCTACTGCTTGATTTGTTGGGTGTGGTCATGTTGAGTACCTTTGGGTACGAACAGTGAGAACTAAAAATGGAGAACGGATTGTTCGCATTTCATGAAAAATGGTCTTGATTTTTTTCGTTCTCTTTTTTCTGGGTGTATACTTGAGCGTAGCATCCCAAGATATTGACGGTGCTGTAACGTAGTTAATAGGGTCAAGCTTATAAATTTTCTGACAAATTTATCTAAAATTTTCGAAAACATCGGTCAAAATTAAAACATCACTTTCTAAATAAAGTTTTATATAATCTTTTATAGTATTACAATTGAAGGTTTTCCAGATCTTTTGGGCAAAATTGTAATCATCTATACTAAAATTTTCTTCGCTGAGAGAATGTAATAACTATCAATGCCAGGAAGCTGGGTATCCTCAAATTTTTCAAAACTATCTAAATAGTCGTAAGGGAAAACACCCTTCCTACGCAATTGCTTAAATTTTTCTCCCTGAAATTTTGTACTTAGAATTTTAAAATCTCTGTCCTCCATGTGGCTTGATAGTTTTTCTAAACTAGAATTTAAAAAACTAATCGAATCGATATATCTTATTTTATACCTATTTGAGGCATTTATTTTAATTGTCTGCGTTAGCGCTATATAAAGCTCTTTATTACAGGGTAAGGGGCTTAAGTCTCCTTCTAATTCAGTAATGAATAAATGTATGTCATATTTCGAAAAGTTATGAAAAACTACGGGAAAGAAGGGATCACTTAATTTATACTTTGGCTTACAATTTTTATTAATGGGACCCATGTATTTTCCAGAAAATTGATCAAAATATTTGTCCAGGTCGTAAGCGTTGATTTCCTTTTCACAGGCCCAGCAATTACCTTCCTGTTCATGTATTGTGCTAGCAATCGGGTTTTTGGGGGTCGACCAGTACATGTAAAACAAGCTCGTAGTTTTTTCCTTGAGTGATTTGCAGAATTTTTGTATGCAGTCAGCGCCTATAAAATTATACAAAATTTGAATTAGTTTTTAAAATAGTAATTAATTAATATTTTATTGTTTTTTACATACCTTCATATGTCCACAACTTTTTGTGAAAGCCCTTGAATGAAGTTGTAGTATTTGGTTCAGGGTAAAACGAGGCCACTTTTCCGGATTAAAGTTTGTTGTGGGTAGTATTATTAACTGTGAAAAACTGTAGACAGTTATCACAAAAATATCCTCCTGATTTGGCCTTGGAATGCTGGGAGTAGCATAATCTTTTTACACTTTTAATGCATACTTTCTTGGTTTACGTTATTTATTCAAAATATATTGATGTGGTTTAGTTCTAAACGTTGGACCAATAATTTTGTCACCATCAGCATCGATCTCATAAACATTTATACTAAAGTCTTTATTATTTTTCTCGAAATTAATAATCCCTTTATTCGTTATTGGAAACTCGATTCCTGAAAAATTCAATCTTATTCCGTCATATACAATTATTTCGTTATTAATATTAATGTGGTAAGTTGTGGGCTTTGTCATTTTCTCTCGTAAATACTTTTTATACCCGTTACTCGTAGAGTAAAAGGGTATACTAGATTCGTCGGAAAGTATGTAACAGGCAGAAGGAAGCGTTTCCGACCCCATAAAGTATATATATTCTTGATCAGGATCACTAGCCGAGTCGATCTAGCCATGTCCGTCTGTCCGTCTGTTCGTTTGTCCGTCTGCCCGTCTGTCCGTCTGTCTGTCTGTCTGTCCGGATGAACGCTGAGATCTCGGAAACTATAAGAGCTAGGCTATTGAGATTTGGCGTGCAGATTCCTGAGCTTCTTACGCAGCGCAAGTTTGTTTCAGTAGAGTGCCACGCCCACTCTAACGCCCACAAACCGCCCAAGACTGTGGCTCCTACAGTTTTGATGGTAGATAGAAAATTTTAACTGAAATGTATTAGTCTTGTCAATACCTATCGATTGACCCAAAAATGTTGCTACGCCCACTCTAACGCCCACAAACCTCCCAAGAATAAAGCTATGACGTCAGAGCCAGACAATGCGAAATGTTTTTACGCGTGTATGTGTGTGTATGTAAATAGTTGTCGGCCGAACTTAGCGGCAAAGAAAAAAGCCCTGCCGGCGCTCAGAGAGAGCAAAGTGCGCGGCTAACTTATTCTATTGAATAATGAACCCTTTATCCATTTGTCCCATTGGCGGGCAAAAACCTTTAAAGATCTGTACATCTTTATATATATCTTTCAAAGAATATGTATTATCTTAATAAATACCTATATATTGTCCCAAAAAAACTTTTCCGTTTTCGGTCCAATGCTCTCAAACCAAAGTAGTTAGGACAAGCCTTGACACTAGAGCTAGAAAACGACATATATACATACATATGTATTTATGCATGTGTGTGGATGTAAAAAATTGCAAACTAATATCCGCGGCAAATATAAGTCTTTCAAACAAGGCTATTTAACCAAATATTTTGATATACAGAATGTGCCTTAAAATTGTGTATGTTTAGCATGTTGTGTATGTCTGCTTTATAAATATAAATGCTTTCTCATTCTTGGCGCTGGCTGAAACAAAAGCAGAGCCGAGAAATGAGAGCAAGGGAGAGAGAACAAAATGCGCGGCTAACTTATTTTAAAGTTTGTTATCTGAGTAACGGGTATCTGATAGTCGAGGTACTCCACTATAGCGTTCTTCCTTGTTTTTTTTTATATTATCTTATGCTATTGGAAATAACATTTTATGTATTTTTAAGAATTTCGAATTATATTTAATACAAATCGGACGACTCTAACATATAGCTGTCAAAGAAACGGTCAGCGAAATAATGAAATAATTATTATACCCTTGCATTTATTATTATATCCGTTACTAGTAGAGTAAAAGGGTATACTAGATTCGTCGGAAAGTATGTAACAGGCAGAAGGAAGCGTTTCCGACCCCATGAAGTATATATATTCTTGATCAGGATCACTAGCCGAGTCGATCTAGCCATGTCCGTCTGTCCGTCTGTCCGGATGAACGCTTAGATCTCGGAGCTAGGCTATTGAGACTTGGCGTGTAGATTCCTGAGCTTCTTACGCAGCGCAAGGTTGTTGCAGCACGCCACTCTTACGCCCACAAGCCGCCCAAAACTGTGGCTCCTACAGTTTTGATGCTAAAATAACAAATTTTAACTGAAATGTATTGTTCTCATCAATACTTATCGATTGAACCAAAAAAAGGTTTGCCACGCCTACTTTAACGCCCACAAACCGCCCAAACCTGTGACGACCACAATTTGCAGGCTAGAAAAAAAATTTTAAGTGAAATGTATTGGTCTCGTCACAAACCGCCGAAGCCTGTGGCGCCCACAAATGTATTGGTCTCGTCAATACCTATCGATTGACCCAAAAAAAATTTGCCACGCCCACTCTAACGCCCATAACGCTTAAATCTGTCTACGGCCGGTAGGTGGCGCATTTATATCTCGCTTTGCTGCTTGCATATCTCCATTTCCCTTTGGTCCCTTTAGCTGAGTAACGGGTATCTGATAGTCGAGGTACTCGACTAAAGCGTTCTTCCTTGTTATACCCGTTACTCGTAGAGTAAAAGGGTATACTAGATTCGTCGGAAAGTATGTAACAGGCAGAAGGAAGCGTTTCCGATCCCATAAAGTATACATATTCTTGATCAGGATCACTAGCCGAGTCGATCTAGCCATGTCCGTCTGTCTGTCTGTCCGTATGAACGCTGAGAACTCGGAAACTATACAAGTTACAATACTAAGATTGGGCATGCAGATTCCTAAGATTCCTGTACAGCGCAAGTTTGTTTCAGCAGAGTGCAACGCCCACTCTAACGCCCACAAACCGCCCAAAACTGTGGCTCCTACAGTTTTGATGCTAGAATAAAAATTTTAACTGAAATGTATTGTTCTCATCAATACCTATCGATTGGCCCAAAAAAAGTTTGCCGCGCCTACCTTAACGCCCACAAACCGCACAAACCTGTGACACCCACCATTTTCATGCTAGATTAAAAATTTTAACTGAAATGTATTGGTCTCGTCAATACCTATCGATTGATCAAAAAAAAAAATATGCCGCGCCCTCTTAAACGCGCATAACGCTTAAATCTGTCTACCGCCGGTAGGTGGCGCATTTTAATCTCGCTTCGCTGCTTGCATATCTCCATTTCCCTTTGGTCCCTTTAGCTGAGTAACGGGTATCTGATAGTCGAGGTACTCGACTATAGCGTTCTTCCTTGTTTTTTATATATTATCTTATACTATTGGAAATAACATTTTGTGTATTTTTAAGAATTTCGAATTATATTTAATACAAATCGGACGACTCTAACATATAGCTGTCAAAGAAACGGTCAGCGAAATAATGAAATAATTATTATACCCTTTGTTCGTACCCAAAGGTACTCAACATGACCACATCCAACAAATCAAGCAGTAGCCAAGTTGGGAACAGTACCAGGCGCTCAGTAGCACCCACTGCATATGAGAATGGCTGATCAGCATATTATATGTCTCACTAACTCACCGTCTCACCGACTCAACGGCACACTGACCGGCCAATGCAGTCAGCACATTCTGCAGTGTCTGCCGAGCCAACTACACAAACTGCTACCATAATCAAAACTCCCTGACCTACCTACCTACTTTAGAATATAGCGCACTTCACTAATCATTACACTAAACTTTCGTCTTCCAAGTAGTATATAAACACGTACCAAATGAAGAATAAATCAGTTATCAACACACCTCTTAACTCCGAGGTTCTACTTCCAACATCTGGGAATAGGGCTCGTAATACACTATCTCAACTAACAGCTAACCACGTTAGCTCACCCTCAGCGCAGCTCTAGCATTGGTGACCCCGACGTGATCCTTTAACAACAAAGGATCACACTCAAGCAACCCCCTTCCCACTAAAGGACTCACAGCTTCATCCAGCTTTACAGGATACGCTTCTTCTTCCAGCGTCACAGGAACTTCTGCTTAATCCAGCTTCTCAGGATTCGCTTCTTCTTCCAGCGTCACAGGAACTTCAGCTTAATCCAGCTTCACAGGATACGCTTCGTCTTCCAGCGTCACAGGAACTTCAGCTTAATCCAGCTTCACAGGATACGCTTCTTCTTCCACCGTCACAGGAACTTCAGCTTAATCCAGCTTCACAGGATTCGCTTCTTCTTCCAGCGTCACAGGAACTTCAGCTTCATCCAGCTTCACAGGATACGCTTCTTCTTCCAGCGTCACAGGAACTTCAGCTACATCCAGCTTCACAGGATACTCAGCTTCATCCAGCTTCACAAGATTCTTTGTTTCCAAGACACACAATATGTCTACTTCATTCATTGAGGAAACAAGTCACACAAGAATCGATTTACACAATCGATTACTAGACACACAAAACGAGCTGCAAGGGAAAATCCAACAGCTCATTAAGAATTATGGCAAGGATTCTGCCGACCGACGCCACCGAGACGGCTATTATTCTGGTAAGCTAAATCAGTTAAACGATCTCTATCGGCAGTTTTGCGACCTAGATGAAGAAGTCCAGCAAGCGGCACTACCCACTGGAAGTGAGTACTCTTCACGACTAGTAGCACTTAAAGAGCTGGTCGAAAAATATCAGAATATCTTTCTGGACAACATGCGGACTGGAAGCGGGCTTCCGAAGGCCCCCAGACGAACTTCGGCCAACATCAAGCTCACAACAAAAGATCAAGTCAAAGGAGATTCCGCAATTGACACGGTGATCCGACAGTTGCAGAGAAGATGCAACGAATTGGAGTCATCATTAACATTAGCCTCGAACGCCCCAACTGTCACCCCAGCCTTACAAAGGCACCTGGATCTCCATTGGGCGTTACTGAGGCAAGCCCACGACGAACTGGATAGCACACCTGGGGCCGCAGCTCTGGCAGAAGCAGAGCTAGCCCAATTCCACACATTATACGAGGAATACGAAATGAGCCTGCTACGAGAAAACGACGCGCCAATGAGCCTAAACTTGGCACTTCCGCCAATTAGCATTCCGGAGTTCAACGGCGAGTATCTAGACTGGCCACGGTTCCATGATCTCTTTGTGGAATTGGAACATAACAAACCATATTCGGCCAGTCAAAAACTACATATTCTACAGAGTTCGCTTCGTGGTGAAGCGAGGAACGTCTTGACAGACACAGCCTTCTCACAGGGTGGCTATGACGACACCTGGTTGCGGTTGAAGGCCAGGTACCAGAACGGCAAAATACTAGTATTCGCCGCCATAGCAAAAATTATTGACCATACGCCCATAGACGGTTCCTCGCGCCAACTAAGGGCATTACATGACACTATAAAAAACTCAATGAGTACTCTTCAAAACCTCGATATCAGCACAAAATCCTGGGATCCAATCCTGTGTTTTCTTATCAGAAGAAAACTAGACCAGCAGTCTCTAACTGCTCTAGAAAATTCAGCGGATGCACCAACGGAAATTCCAACGTTATGGAGTGTACTGACGTTTATTGAGCGGCGCGCTTGCATGCTGGAGACGATAAGCGCTCAACCTACAGCAACACTCCGCCATCAGTCAGTTCACAACGAAGAGAGCTGTAAGATTTGTCACCTAGGACAACATAATCTTAGAGCATGTAGCCGGATCCAGCAAATGGACCCCAAAGCACGCCGCCAAGCCATTATTCAAGTAGGAGCATGCACAAATTGTTTGTCTACAGCTCATAACGTTGAAAACTGTGGATCACCGACCGCTTGTCGAGTCTGCCAGCAACGGCATCATTCACTGTTACACCAAGGACCGACTAGCAATCCAGTGGCCGGCGCAGTAACCATTGCAGGCTACGGCGACGTAGGAGGATATACTCTGCTCGCGACCGCCAAGGTCTCATTACAAGGGCCAAACGGTCAATTACAAACATGTCGCGCTGTAATAGATGGTGGATCACAGGTGAATCTTATCTCAAGGAGAATGGCAGATCTGCTATCTCTTAAGGAAAGGTCACCGATTGAAATATCTGGAATCGGAGGAAAAATATCAACAGCAATTAGATCAACACTAAAGCTCTCATTTATTATTCCCACAGTCATTCCAGACCAACCGTCAGTATCGATTGATAACGATCTTAATATTCCCGGGGGACTGCCATTAGCAGATCCTGACTTTCGGCAACCTGGACCCATTGACCTAACCTTAGGGTCTGAGGTGTATTCTCGTGTAATAACCGGTGAACTTCTTGAACTAGGACCTAATAAACCTTTGGCACAAAGCACTAGGCTTGGTTATGTAATCACAGGTTATCTCAATAAAAAAACCTCATCTGATACGGAAATCAACCCTATTCTGGTGCCTTCTGGCAGAGGTGATTTTGCAGGACCGAAAGCTGCTTATGAGCCAACAAAAGATAAAAATCCGATGAATATAGAACCGACTTCTCATCAATTCAAAACCGACAAGAAGGCTGACCTTGGTTCAACATGTCCAAACCTAACCAAGAAATATCTTAGTTTTATTGCAGAATGTCCACATACCATAGACGTGCCAAATGATCAAGTTCTACGAGAGCACAATTTCAGTCCCCACGGTAATGTCAATTTTATCGCAAAGGAGAGTGTTAAGCAGCATCAAGAAGATGTGAAGGACCTGAATCACAAACCGCAGTTGAAGGAAAGATCCACCTTGGTCAATGATTTGTTAGGTGCTTCCTATACAATTCGGTCAAGGGCTGACCGACATCACGACTTAATTGAGGGTACCTCTCAATGGGGGGGAGAATGTTCGTACCCAAAGGTACTCAACATGACCACACCCAACAAATCAAGCAGTAGCCAAGTTGGGAACAGTACCAGGCGCTCAGTAGCACCCACTGCATATGAGAATGGCTGATCAGCATATTATATGTCTCACTAACTCACCGTCTCACCGACTCAACGGCACACTGACCGGCCAATGCAGTCAGCACATTCTGCAGTGTCTGCCGAGCCAACTACACAAACTGCTACCATAATCAAAACTCCCTGACCTACCTACCTACTTTAGAATATAGCGCACTTCACTAATCATTACACTAAACATTCGTCTTCCAAGTAGTTTATAAACATGTACCAAATGAAGAATAAATCAGTTATCAACACACCTCTTAACTCCGAGGTTCTACTTCCAACATCTGGGAATAGGGCTCGTAATACACTATCTCAACTAGCAGCTAACCACGTTAGGTCACCCTCAGCGCAGCTCCAGCATCGCCTGTGGTCCGGCATCACAGTAACCATCGTTACCATTGCCGCGACGCGATCGTCCTGCCATCAAAGCGTCCCCGTGCCAGCGACAAGTGCTCATTACCCCCTTGTCCCGCGGTGTGACCCGGAAGTGTCTACTTCGGTTACGCACAAACACAAGCATTTATTATTATACCCGTTACTCGTAGAGTAAAAGGGTATACTAGATTCGTCGGAAAGTATGTAACAGGCAGAAGGAAGCGTTTCCGATCCCATAAAGTATATATATTCTTGATCAGGATCACTAGCCGAGTCGATCTAGCCATGTCCGTCTGTCCGTCTGTCCGTATGAACGCTGAGATCTCGGAACCAATACAAGTTACAATACTGGGATTAGGCATGCAGATTCCTAAGATTCCTGTATAGGGCAAGTTTGTTTCAGCAGAGTGCCACGCCCACTCTAACGCCTACAAACCGCCCAAAACTGTGGCTCCTACAGTTTTGATGCTAGAATAAAAATTTTAACTGAAATGTATTGTTCTCGTCAATACCTATTGATTGACCCAAAAAAAAGTTTGCCACGCCTACTCTAGCGCTCACAAACCGGCCAAGCCTGTGGCGCCCACAATTTTCATGCTAGATAAAAAATTTTAACTGAAATGTATTGGTCTCGTCAATACCTATCGATTGATCCAAAAAAAAATATGCCGCGCCCTCTTTAACGCGCATAACGCTTAAATCTGTCTACCGCCGGTAGGTGGCGCATTTTAATCTCGCTTCGCTGCTTGCATATCTCCATTTCCCTTTGGTCCCTTTAGCTGAGTAACGTGTATCTGATAGTCGAGGTACTCGACTACAGCGTTCTTCCTTGTTATACCCGTTACTCGTAGAGTAAAAGGGTATACTAGATTCGTCGGAAAGTATGTAACAGGCAGAAGGAAGCGTTTCCGACCCCATAAAGTATATATATTCTTGATCAGGATCACTAGCCGAGTCGATCTAGCCATGTCCGTCTGTTCGTCTGTCCGTCTGTCCTTCTGTCCGTCTGTCCGTCTGTCTGTCCGGATGAACGCTGAGATCTCGGAACCTATGGAGCTAGGCTATTGAGATTTGGCGTGCAGGTTCCTGAGCTTCTTACGCAACGCAAGTTTGTTTCAGTAGAGTGCCACGCCCACTCTAACGCCCACAAACCGCCCAAAACTGTGGCTCCTACAGTTTTGATGCTAGAATAAAAATTTTAACTGAAATGTAATGTTCTAATCAATACCTATCGATTGACCCAAAAAAATTGCCACGCCCACCCTAACGCCCATAAACCGCCCACAAACTTCAAGAAATCGTAAATATGAACGTGGATATCTCGGAAACTATCAAAGATAGAGAATTGGGACTTCAGATTTAGATCCCGTAGCCTTATACGCAGCGCAAGTTTGTCACGCGAATATGCCACGCCCACTCTAACGCCCATAAACCGCGAAAACCTGTGACGCCCACAATTTTTATGCTAGATAAAAAATTTTAGCTGAAATGTATTGGTCTCGACAAAAAGTATCGATTGGTCCAAAAAAAAATTTGTCACGCCCACTCTAACGCCCATAACGCTTAAATCTGTATACCGCCGGTAGGTGGCGCATTTTAACCTTGCTTTGCTACTTGCATATCTCTATTTAGCTGAGTAACGGGTATCTGATAGTCGAGGTACTCGACTATAGCGTTCTTCCTTGTTTTTTATATATTATCTTATACTATTAGAAATAACATTTTGTGTATTTTTAAGAATTTCGAATTATATTTAATACAAATCGGACGACTCTAACATATAGCTGTCAAAGAAACGGTCAGCGAAATAATGAGATAATTATTATACCCTTGCATTTATTATTATACCCGTTACTCGTAGAGTAAAAGGGTATACTAGATTCGTCGGAAAGTATGTAACAGGCAGAAGGAAGCGTCTCCGATCCCATAAAGTATATATATTCTTGATCAGGATCACTAGCCGAGTCGATCTAGCCATGTCCGTCTGTCCGTATGAACGCTGAGAGCTCGGAAACTATACAAGTTACAATACTGGGATTAGGCATGCAGATTCTTAAGATTCCTGTATAGCGCAAGTTTGTTTCAGCAGAGTGCCACGCCCACTCTAACGCCTACAAACCGCCCAAAACTGTGGCTCCTACAGTTTTGATGCTAGAATACAAATTTTAACTGAAATGTATTGTTCTGGTCAATACCTATTGATTGACCCAAAAAAAAGTTTGCCGCGCCCACTCTAACGCCCACAAACCGCCCAAGCCTGTGGCGCCCACAATTTTCATGATAGATAAAAAATTTTAACTGATATGTATTGGTCTCGTCAATACCTATCGATTTATCCAAAAAAAATTTGCCGCGCCCTCTTTAACGCGCATAACGCTTAAATCTGTCTACCGCCGGTAGGTGGCGCAATTCAATCTCGCTTTGCTGCTTGCATATCTCCATTTCCCTTTGGTCCCATTATCTGAGTAACGGGTATCTGATAGTCGAGGTACTCGACTACAGCGTTCTTCCTTGTTATACCCGTTACTCGTAGAGTAAAAGGGTATACTAGATTCGTCGGAAAGTATGTAACAGGCAGAAGGAAGCGTTTCCGATCCCATAAAGTATATATATTCTTGATCAGGATCACTAGCCGAGTCGATCTAGCCATGTCCGTCTGTCCGTCTGTCCGTATGAACGCTGAGATCTCGGAACCAATACAAGTTACAATACTGGGATTAGGCATGCAGATTCCTAAGATTCCTGTATAGGGCAAGTTTGTTTCAGCAGAGTGCCACGCCCACTCTAACGCCTACAAACCGCCCAAAACTGTGGCTCCTACAGTTTTGATGCTAGAATAAAAATTTTAACTGAAATGTATTGTTCTCGTCAATACCTATTGATTGACCCAAAAAAAAGTTTGCCACGCCTACTCTAGCGCTCACAAACCGGCCAAGCCTGTGGCGCCCACAATTTTCATGCTAGATCAAAAATTTTAACTGAAATGTATTGGTCTCGTCAATACCTATCGATTGATCCAAAAAAAAATATGCCGCGCCCTCTTTAACGCGCATAACGCTTAAATCTGTCTACCGCCGGTAGGTGGCGCATTTTAATCTCGCTTCGCTGCTTGCATATCTCCATTTCCCTTTGGTCCCTTTAGCTGAGTAACGTGTATCTGATAGTCGAGGTACTCGACTACAGCGTTCTTCCTTGTTATACCCGTTACTCGTAGAGTAAAAGGGTATACTAGATTCGTCGGAAAGTATGTAACAGGCAGAAGGAAGCGTTTCCGACCCCATAAAGTATATATATTCTTGATCAGGATCACTAGCCGAGTCGATCTAGCCATGTCCGTCTGTCCGGATGAACGCTGAGATCTCGGAGCTAGGCTATTAAGATTTGGCGTGCAGATTCCTGAGCTTCTTACGCAGCGCAAGTTTGTTTCAGGAGAGTGCAACGCCCACTCTAACGCCCACAAACCGCCCAAATCTGTGGCTCCTACAGTTTTGATGCTAGAATAAAAATTTTAACTGAAATGTATTGTTCTCATCAATACCTATTGATTGACGCAAAAAAAGTTTGCCACGCCTACCTTAACGCCCACAAACCGCCCAAACCTGTGACAGCCAAAATTTTCATGCTAGATAAAACATTTTAACTGAAATTTATTGGTCTCGTCAATACCTATCGATTGATCCAAAAAAAATTTGCCACGCCTACTCTAGCGCCCACAAACCGCCCAAGCCTGTGGCGCCCACAACTTTCATGCTAGATAAAAAATTGTAGATGAAATGTATTGGTCTCGTCAATACCTATCAATTGATCCAAAAAAATTGGCCACGCCCACTCTAACGCCCATAACGCTTAAATCTGTTTACCGCCGGTAGGTGGCGCAATTCAATCTCGCTTTGCTGTTTGCATATCTCCATTTCCCTTTGGTCCCATTATCTGAGTAACGGGTATCTGATAGTCGAGGTACTCGACTACAGCGTTCTTCCTTGTTTTTAATTAGTTTTGAATTTCGAATTAAGTTTTATCAAAATCGGACGACTACATCATATATCTGATATAGGACCGATCGGAAAATTGGTGGGAAAATAATATGAAACAAATTATAGCTTCGGTGTTTATACCCGTTACTCGTAGAGTAAAAGGATATACTAGATTGGTCGGAAAGTATTTAACAGACAGAAGAAAGCGTTTCCGACCCCATAAAGTGTATATATTCTTGATCAGGATCACTAGCCGAGTCGATCTAGCCATGTCCGTCTGTCCGGATGAACGCTGAGATCTCGGAGCTAGGCTATTAAGATTTGGCGTGCAGATTTCTGAGCTTCTTACGCAGCGCAAGTTTGTTTCATCAGAGTGCAACGCCCACTCTAACGCCCACAAACCGCCCAAAACTGTGGCTCCTACAGTTTTGATGCTAGAATAAAAATTTTAACTGAAATGTATTGTTCTCATCAATACCTATCGATTGACCCAAAAAAAGTTTGCCACGCCTACCTTGACGCCCACAAACCGCCCAAACCTGTGACACCCACCATTTTCATGCTAGATAAAAAAAAATTAATCTGAAATGTATTGGTCTCGTCAATACCTATCGATTGATCCAAAAAAAATATGCTGCGCCCTTTTTAACGCCCATAACGCTTAAATCTGTCTACCGCCGGTAGGTAGCACATTTTAATCTCGCTTCGCTGCTTGCATATCTCCATTTCAGTAGTAGGGAAACGCGGATTCTGGGACAATTAGCATATTAATGGCCCCCGCCCCCTTACTAATTAGCATATTAATGACCCCCGCCTCTCACTAATTAACATATTAATGCCCCCCGCCTCTTCATTAATGTATGCGGGTTCTGGGACAATTAGCATAATCCATAAATTATCTGATTTTTAAGGGGTTTAGATGTCATAAAAATGTCACGATCATATCCGTAAGGAGTATACTAAATTGCCCCCCAACCCCACACCACCATGTGGCAATACTGATCACGTGACCTTTTTGCCTCATTATCAGCAATTAATATTCAGCAGGTGTTGCTGTACACGGGAGAAAGGTCGCACACTTTCCCCACATGACAATATTGATCATGTATCCTTTTCCTCATTATCAGCAATTAATATTCAGCAGGTGTTGCTGTGCACG
Source organism: Drosophila suzukii (assembly GCF_043229965.1). Taxonomy (NCBI): domain Eukaryota; kingdom Metazoa; phylum Arthropoda; class Insecta; order Diptera; family Drosophilidae; genus Drosophila; species Drosophila suzukii. The sequence continues at coordinate 687,585 of NW_027255901.1, read as the reverse complement.
TGAGAAAGGTCGCAAACCCAAAACATCTAAAGCTGGTTGCCTTAGAGGGACATGTCCGATCATGTGGGGGAATAACGTTTCCTATGATTGTAAAACTAATTTAGAAATCAAAAGAACCCCAAATAAAATAAATCCCACAAGTTATTGATTCTCAGATGTCATATATTTTCAAACAGACATTTTTTTTTTCGCCCCAGAATGTTAAACTGGTAAATTTTTTCAAGATCTCTCCTTTCTACAAACGGGTCATAAACATATCATAAAAGGGATTCAAGCAAGAGCTACCCGAACATGCGCACCTGTATATTACCTGACCGGAATAAAAGGGACACATGCACAAGTCTGAAGGTGCACGCCCATTGACAAAATCATGAGCCTCACGCCAACGACCTCACGGCTAAGTGCGAGCTCTAATACGTTCCCATAATAGGGGTTGAAATCACGACCGCGCAACAACTCGCAAGTAGCCGACATATCTCAGTCAAGGAAATATTTTCCATTCTCCGTACCTGTAATTTTAACTCGAAATAAAATGTCAGAAGTTTATTTTGTACCATAATAATACATTTATTCATTTACACTTATTTATTTTGGTATTGCGAACATTTTTTTTTATATATAGAAATTAATTTTCTGCTATGATTCCGGCGATTTGCATAGAAGAAGCAGGCGCACGTTTCCGATGTCTTTTCTGGATTACAAAATGTAAAGTGTTCACCATAATTCGTAGTTTTGAGGTCATGTCCACCTCGATTCATGAACATAGTTTTTGTGTTTAGAAGGTATTGAAAATGCTGACCAATTATCTCTCCTTTTTATTGTTCAATAAATTGGTCAATTTCCTCATGAAACTTAATTTGTTTAATTTTGTTTTCTTGCACATCCTTACACATCTAGTCTCAACTTTAAAATAATATATAAAAACTATTTTATTGTTTTGAAGCTACTTTTAAAAAATGTCAAAATAATGTATGCATTGTTTAGAGCACAAACCCCGCCCTTAAGGTGTGTTTCACAATAGGGAAACCGGTTTCCTTTAAACCTGTTTAATGACGGACAGCCCATTTCCTCGACATTAATGAGCTGACGACTCCCAAAAAACGTCTGTAGAAATCGTTTCTTTTCCACACCTTTACAAATAATTTGTTTTCCGCTTGTAATTGTCCTTAGATACTTTCGAGTTTGTGGAAAACTATTTCCTCCATCGTTCCAAAAAATTTTGTGGTGTGTATTGGTTAACCAAATTGCAGTCTTTCGAGATTTTGTATTTAGCAAAGTAAAATCATATGGTGGCTCTATTAAAAAACTATTATTCAAGTTTGGATCTTTTTCGAATACAATTCCAATTTCCTTTAGAATAAAATTATTGTTATTATCAAAGAAACCTTGAACATCAATCGAAACAGTATCTTTCAACATTTTTCTAATGTTAAACAACTCGTTGTACTAGTCCGTTTAGTGGGTTATATTCAACTAAACGGTCTTGTATGAGGAGACAGTAAGCTTGGGTATTTTCATGACTTGGTGTCTTTAGTTCTATTGAAATTCTCATATCAATAGGACCAATTAAACTGATTCATTTTGATATGAAAGATCAACTACAATAATAGGGGTCTTCAATTTAAATTCATTTGGGGTCAAAAATGGTTGTGATTCACGATTAACTAGAATGAAATCTTGTATACATTTCATATAGGTGAGCATACTAATTCTTACTAAAATCAACATTCAGATTATCATATGGATATAACTCAGAATTCAAGTGAACTTTCAAGTTTGATAAGTTATTTGTGATAAGTTCTCCATTTAGTGTAAATCCAATTATGGCAAATCTTGGTTTTTTGCGGTTAGCCGGCAATTTCACATTCCAACTGTGTTGACTTCCATACCCCAATTTGGGGTTAACATATGAATCCCAACTCCGGAATGCGATTGGTAGGCTTACACCACTTTTAATAATATCGTACATCTTAATTTTTTGCAAAATCGCTCAGAGTTACTTGGGGAATTTTCCAGATTTTATTCGTAATTTCCAACTTAAAAGTTTGTTCATTTCTGGTTTGCTCAAACACATCACCAAGATTCTTAGTTAGCATCAACACTAGTTCATGCTTACAATTTAACAAAACTTTTTTATAATCCTCAGCCAATCCCAACAAATTTTTTAATGGTCCAGAAAAATTTTAATTGGGGATCCCGTAGAAATTTCGTCTCCACTGCTCCATCCAGAATTTAATAGGTATTGACTTTGAAGATTATCCAGAGATATACAATTTTTTAGGGTAGTAGCCATACCGACATAGACTTGACACGTTGGACTCGTTGTATTTAGTTGTTACCTAGCAGTATTTTGATGGTTACTTTCTTTATAGTCTTGCTTTTGGATGGTTACTTTTTGTATAGTACCTGTACAGTACTTGATTTTGGATGGTTACTATCTGTATAGTATCTGTAAAGTACTTGGTTTTAGATGATAACTAAATGTTAACAAGTATTATGAGTCGCTATAGTCTCTTATTAAGAACTATCAAAGTACACAAGTTAAAGTTTCTAAGATGTGTTAGCCAAACACACTTGCAGTGAACGATCAGTACCTGACCGTCATTAAAGCCACATGCCCAAGACCCAAGGACATTGAACAAAATACTTCCCCTTCATTTGTACCTGGAGTTTTAATTACAGTCAGATACAAAATTTGTAGGATTATTCAATATTTCTTTATATATTTTATTATTGTAAACATATTTCATTAAATTCATAATTAATTATATTTTATGTATATTTGTATATAATTAATTTTCTTACTTCAGCCCTCTGTAAGAAACATGTCGCTTATTAATCTTCGTTCCAAGCGTAGATTTTCGCTTGGTTCCCATAGATAGATGTAAAATAGTTCTCACAATGTAATCTTTCTCAGATGCTGAATTATTTTTAAAGCATTCATTTGTTCCATCCCATAATAATATTGTAACATATTTCGAAGGCATCATTAGCTAGCATAGGAGCGCCTATCAATTTAATTTCTGATTCAAGTTTATGATAGAGGTGTTGGGACCTGGTAATATCGGTTTTTGTTGTCAACTATTTTTCTAGTTCTAGTTTACTAATTCTATTCTATTTGTATACTATTTGTATGAGTAAGGCATCATTGTCTAAGATTCTGAATAAGTTTAATAAACTCTTTAATTACAATACTGATTAGCTGGTTACTATATATTTAGTAGATGTATACAAGTTGTTTAGTATCTGGTTTCTATATGTTTAATAGATGTATACAAGTTGTTTACTAGATGTATACAAGTTGTTTACTAGCTGTTTAGTATCTGGCTACTATATATTTAGTAGGTGTATACAAGTTGTTTAGTATCTGGTTACTATATATTTAGTAGATGTATACAAGTTGTTTAGTATCTGGTTTCTATATGTTTAATAGATGTATACAAGTTGTTTACTAGATGTATACAAGTTGTTTACTAGCTGTTTAGTATCTGGCTACTATATATTTAGTAGGTGCCCTTCAGTTCTGCAGTAGGGACGCGGTGACATGGCTCAAGGCAAAAAGCTTTTTTTGTTTTTTTTTTTGTGCCTAAAACGCTGTGCCGCTGTTGACGTCAGCAGAGCAGTCGGCGCAGCGTAGAAGACTGCCCACGAAAACGATCGTGCAACAAAGAGAGGCAGATATTCGGATATTTCCCTCTCTTTCTTGTCTTATAATCTGCCTGCACTCCGCGCTCGCAGAGACAAATTTCGGCTGGTCCGTTATTTTTTTTTGCGTCTCTCCGTTATGTTCGGCTAGCGACTAATATTTCGGCGGAAAAATTTTCGTGGAGCAGCGACATGTGAATGCCCTTATATTTTAGGAGCATTATTGTGTATCGAAAAAAACAACTAATATTGTTTTATAAAAGTAAACTATTTGATTATAGTAAAATTTAGTATATTGAATTTACTTATAATGTTATATTTACTTATTATACATTTTTATTACAATATAATTTTTTAGTTAAGTTATAGAAATTTAGTTCGTTAAAATTGATTTAAGTATTTTAAACATTTAAGTATTAACATTTAAAAAAAAAATCGTATTGTATTTTTTACTTAAGAAGTAAAAACTATATAGTCGGGTATATAATTCACTTTAGAAAGGGTATAGGTGCAGTGGCACGCGCCAACAGCGAAGAGAAAACAAAAGAAATCTAGTAAAGGGGTGAGAAGACTTGGTGCATTCTGTTTGAGTGATTGAAATGGAAGCATCCATTTTAATGGTGCGCAGCAGAGTTACTTTAATCGTTTAGTTAATATAATAAAGTCAGGTAAGTGCTACATTAAGTTTAAGATGTTGTGCATTGATCTTAGTTTAAAGTAAATTTTGAAGGTATTCAATGGGTTCCGTTAGCCGAAAGTGGATGACGAAATGTTTTGTGCCAATAAAAATTCTGCAACAAGCTATAAACGGTAAATATACAATTAAACAAATAAAACGCATTTTTTAAACATATGTTTTTTCAGGAGCGTTGGCCAAGGATTCAGAGGATCCGGACAAAGGTTTAAGAACGGCGATGTCTAACGTTAAAAATAAGCTTACGAAGCAAAAAAACAGAAACAATAATTGTACAATTTTTGAAAATCTAAATAGTACCATATAATTAAAATGAATTAAAATGAAATGAATTAAATTCTATATTTTTTTAATTGAAAACTCAAGGAAAAATTCTGATTTTCACAAGTGATTCACTTGGGACGTGTCCCTTGCAAGTGATTTCACAAGTGAAAACTCAAGGAAAAATTCTGATTTTCCCAAGTGTTTCACTTGGGACGTGTCCCTTGCAAGTGATTTCACAAGTGAAAACTCAAAGAAAAATTCTGATTTTCCCAAGTGATTCACTTGGGACGAGTCACCGGCACGTGACAGGCCATACGAAAAATGAGTATAAGGAAAAAGTGAAATCCCGTAGGACTTCGAAAAATTTTCATTTGAATTTTCACTTGTGAAAATGCGGACATCCCATACAATTTTCTATATGGAGCGTCACTTGTTCTTCACTTGTGCACGAGGACATGTCCCAGGTGATTCCCAAGGTGATTCACAAGTGAAACTTTTTTTTTGGAACTGAAGGGTGTATACAAGTTGTTTAGTATCTGGTTACTATATATTTAGTAGATGTATACAAGTTGTTTAGTATCTGGTTTCTATATGTTTAATATATGTATACAAGTTGTTTACTAGATGTATACAAGTTGTTTACTAGCTGTTTAGTATCTGGTTACTATATATTTAGTAGATGTATACAAGTTGTTTAGTTCTGGTTACAATATATTTAGTAGATGTATGCAAGTTGTTTAGTATCTATGTTTAGTAGATGTATACAAGTTGTTTACTAGATTTATACAAGTTGTTTTCTAGCTGTTTAGTATCTGGTTTCTATATGATTAGTAGATGTATACAAGTTGTTTAATAGATGTATAAAAGTTGCTTACTAGCTATTTAGTATCTGGTTTATATATCTTTAATATCTGTTTACTTGATGTTTACTATTTATTATTAGCTGGTTACTAGTTGTTATTAACGTCTACGAGCTTTTATAGTCTTTTGTTAAGAATGATCAAAAATTCTTGATCACTAGACGACTTTCGATGTGAAGTAAAAACTAACACTCTGATTTTCAGTGTGTTTGCTATGTACGTAAGAAAGAATGCAAAGCCAAAATAGCTCAAGATTGATATATAAATCTTAGAGGAACATGTCCGATTATGTTGGGGGAAGATGTATCCTGTGATTGTAAAACTAATTAAGATATAAATTGTTCACAAGTTGTCTAAAAGCTGTGTAGAAGCTGCTTTGATAAACAATTTTGATTCATAATTACAGATATTAAGAATATATAATAATATCATCCACTTTAACTAGTATATTGTTAAAATAAAACATTTCCATTTTTCGTATTCTTTCATCTTATGTAGGTATAATAAAAGTAATCTTAACTACGATAGCTAGCCTTACATCCCATAACTATAGTTATTAGCTACAATAAAATGTCTAGAAAGAACAAAATATATGAATGTCCAAAAACCATTTAAAGCTAACTATAATTGGGAAAGTAATTGAAATCGTTCCGGCGTAATATAGAAAAAAACAAAAAACACTGTGATTATGCCATTTTCTATCACCATAACAAATGTGTATACCCACACCTAAATGACCAATTGTATCCTTTGTCCAAAAATGTCTATGACTTTCACTTATAAATTTGTCACCGATAATTTAAATCCCATTAAGCAAACCACCCATTGCTAACCGTACCATAACCCCAGAGTCAAGTTGGTTACCTACAATAAACATAGGTGGTGGTGTAAAGGATTGCTAAAATGCCTCGACGCAGGCGCAAATGTCATAAAAAATGATCATAAAAATATAATTAGGAAAGTATTTTTTACTTGTAAACCATTTATAACTGTTACCAACAACACAAATAGTTATGTTTCAAAGGATTTGCTTCAATGCCTCGACGCAGGCGTAAAGGTCAAGGTATTGGAAAAAAATTCATGGAATATTATCCCTTCATAAAAGAGGTCATAAAATATATAATTAGGAAAGTATTTTTTATTTGCGAACAATTTATAAATGTTACCAACAACACAAATAGTTGTTACAAAGGATTGCTAAAATACCTTGATGCAGACGCAAAGGTCAAGGTAATGGACAAATTCATGGAATATTATCCCTTGACCAAAAACGAAAATTTCTTCTATTTGGATAATAAAAAAATATATATTAATTCAATACTTTGATTTTTCCATCAAAATGCTTGATAAATCTAGTTGTTTGATATTCTCTAACTAATTGAGTAATATGTTTTCAAGTGCCTATTTAATTTACCAAAAACAGTATTAGTCTTCTCTCATAAAATTGATCTTTTGGATCCCTCTAATTCCTCACCGGTGAAATATATGTTCCTCATATTTAATAATGATGGGTTGTCATAGATGGGTACTTGTAATTCATATTTAAGATACTTACATCCTTCTCTAACTAATATCCTTTTATCCATCATGTAAACAGGTTTAGAATTGTATTGCGTGCTTCAACCCCTAGCCACACCCACCACTGTAACAGATTTCACTTTTCTAATGGCTGCCCCAGCTACCTAAACTGTACATTTAAATTAAAAATAAAAAATAGATATGATGCAATATCATTTAACATTAATAATTGGGAAACTTTATTGATAAATTTAAAAAATTGTAAGATATATTATGAATATTATTTGAATGTGATTAATGAATAATTTTCTAAAATAAATAATTTTGAAAATATACAAATAAGAATTATGTATTATTAACGGGATACTATCACAAAAACATTATTATCTCTGGTGGCTTAATAATTTTTAGTAATTTAATTCTAAGAATAAAATGAACTCCAAAACCAGTTTATGAAATTTTTTAATATTGATTAGAAGAAAAGAGACAGAAATATATTGTGCATTACAGATACCTTGAGAGTCAGTTCTATGAGGTTGTAAACCAGTGTCTGAATGGTATGGAGTTGGCAGCCATTTGTTAAAAATTGGTATTTACCAGCGGGAATCTGTGAAATCAATAAATTTGAAAATTAAACTGCAGATACTAAGCTCTTCTCCAGGGATTGTAGATGGTAAAATGAATTGTAGGTAAATCTAGTCTTTTTAGAGTCTGATGTCTTTTACTATATTCTGCTAGTTACATGTTATGACTTAATATCTGGGATTTCGGGTGCTCAATAATCCCATAAAATGATAAAAATTTAACAACCTTCTGTTAGGAAAAGATCAGAAATATAACGAAAATAAAGTAGAGGATGCCATTAAAGCGGGAGGTCAGAACCAGTTTAAAAATTGTGTACATTGCTTAGAAAGGAAAAGAGAAAATCAAAAGAAATGTACAGTTTAGGTAGCTGGGGCAGCCATTGGAAAAGTGAAATCTGTTACAGTGGTGGGTGTGGCTAGGGGTTGAAGCACGCAATACAATTCTAAACCTGTTAACATGATGGATAAAAGGATATTAGTTAGAGAAGGATGTAAGTATCTTAAATATGAATTACAAGTTCCCATCTATGACAACCCATCATTATTAAATATGAGGAACATATATTTCACCGGTGAGGAATTAGAGGGATCCAAAAGATCAATTTTATGAGAGAAGACTAATACTGTTTTTGGTAAATTAAATAGGCACTTGAAACATATTACTCAATTAGTTAGAGAATATCAAACAACTAGATTTATCAAGCATTTTGATGGAAAAATCAAAGTATTGAATTAATATATATTTTTTTATTATCCAAATAGAAGAAATTTTCGTTTTTGGTCAAGGGATAATATTCCATGAATTTTTCCATTACCTTGACCTTTGCGTCTGCATCAAGGTATTTTAGCAATCCTTTGTAACAACTATTTGTGTTGTTGGTAACATTTATAAATTGTTCGCAAATAAAAAATACTTTCCTAATTATATATTTTATGACCTCTTTTATGAAGGGATAATATTCCATGAATTTTTTTCCAATACCTTGACCTTTACGCCTGCGTCGAGGCATTGAAGCAAATCCTTTGAAACATAACTATTTGTGTTGTTGGTAACAGTTATAAATGGTTCACAAGTAAAAAATACTTTCCTAATTATATTTTTATGATCATTTTTTATGACATTTGCGCCTGCGTCGAGGCATTTTAGCAATCCTTTACACCACCACCTATGTTTATTGTAGGTAACCAACTTGACTCTGGGGCTATGGTACGGTTAGCAATGGGTGGTTTGCTTAATGGGATTTAAATTATCGGTGACAAATTTATAAGTGAAAGTCACAGACATTTTTGGACAAAGGATACAATTGGTCATTTAGGTGTGGGTATACACATTTGTTATGGTGATAGAAAATGGCATAATCACAGTGTTTTTTGTTTTTTTCTATATTACGCCGGAACGATTTCAATTACTTCCCCAATTATAGTTAGCTTTAAATGGTTTTTGGACATTCATATATTTTGTTCTTTCTAGACATTTTATTGTAGCTAATAACTATAGTTATGGGATGTAAGGCTAGCTATCGTACTTAAGATTACTTTTATTATACCTACATAAGATGAAAGAATACGAAAAATGGAAATGTTTTATTTTAACAATATACTAGTTAAAGTGGATGATATTATTATATATTCTTAATATCTGTAATTATGAATCAAAATTGTTTATCAAAGCAGCTTCTACACAGCTTTTAGACAACTTGTGAACAATTTATATCTTAACTAGTTTTACAATCACAGGATACATCTTCCCCCAACATAATCGGACATGTTCCTCTAAGATTTATATATCAATCTTGAGCTATTTTGGCTTTGCATTCTTTCTTACGTACATAGCAAACACACTGAAAATCAGAGTGTTAGTTTTTACTTCACATCGAAAGTCGTCTAGTGATCAAGAATTTTTGATCATTCTTAACAAAAGACTATAAAAGCTCGTAGACGTTAACAACAACTAGTAACCAGCTAATAATAAATAGTAAACATCAAGTAAACAGATATTAAAGATATATAAACCAGATACTAAATAGCTAGTAAGCAACTTTTATACATCTATTAAACAACTTGTGTACATCTACTAATCATATAGAAACCAGATACTAAACAGCTAGAAAACAACTTGCATAAATCTAGTAAACAACTTGTATACATCTACTAAACATAGATACTAAACAACTTGCATACATCTACTAAATATATTGTAACCAGAACTAAACAACTTGTATACACCTACTAAATATATAGTAGCCAGATACTAAACAGCTAGTAAACAACTTGTATGCATCTAGTAAACAACTTGTATACATCTATTAAACATATAGAAACCAGATACTAAACAACTTGTATACATCTACTAAATATATAGTAACCAGATACTAAACAACTTGTATACACCTACTAAATATATAGTAGCCAGATACTAAACAGCTAGTAAACAACTTGTATGCATCTAGTAAACAACTTGTATACATCTATTAAACATATAGAAACCAGATACTAAACAACTTGTATACGTCTACTAAATATATAGTAACCAGATACTAAACAACTTGTATACATCTACTAAATATATAGTAACCAGCTAATCAGTATTGTAATTAAAGTGTTTATTAAACTTATTCAGAATCTTAGACAATGATGCCTTACTCATACAAATAGTATACAAATAGAATAGAATTAGTAAACTAGAACTAGAAAAATAGTTGACAACAAAAACCGATATTACCAGGTCCCAACACCTCTATCATAAACTTGAATCAGAAATTAAATTGATAGGCGCTCCTATGCTAGCTAATGATGCCTTCGAAATATGTTACAATATTATTATGGGATGGAACAAATGAATGCTTTAAAAATAATTCAGCATCTGAGAAAGATTACATTGTGAGAACTATTTTACATCTATCTATGGGAACCAAGCGAAAATCTACGCTTGGAACGAAGATTAATAAGCGACATGTTTCTTACAGAGGGCTGAAGTAAGAAAATTAATTATATACAAATATACATAAAATATAATTAATTATGAATTTAATGAAATATGTTTAAAATAATAAAATATATAAAGAAATATTGAATAATCCTACAAATTTTGTATCTGACTGTAATTAAAACTCCAGGTACAAATGAAGGGGAAGTATTTTGTTCAATGTCCTTGGGTCTTGGGCATGTGGCTTTGATGACGGTCAGGTACTGATAGTTCACTGCAAGTGTGTTTGGCTAACACATCTTAGAAACTTTAACTTGTGTACTTTGATAGTTCTTAATAAGAGACTATAGCGACTCATAATACTTGTTAACATTTAGTTATCATCTAAAACCAAGTACTTTACAGATACTATACAGATAGTAACCATCCAAAATCAAGTACTGTACAGGTACTATACAAAAAGTAACCATCCAAAAGCAAACTATAAAGAAAGTAACCATCAAAATACTGCTAGGTAACAACTAAATACAACGAGTCCAACGTGTCAAGTCTATGTCGGTATGGCTACTACCCTAAAAAATTGTATATCTCTGGATAATCTTCAAAGTCAATACCTATTAAATTCTGGATGGAGCAGTGGAGACGAAATTTCTACGGGATCCCCAATTAAAATTTTTCTGGACCATTAAAAAATTTGTTGGGATTGGCTGAGGATTATAAAAAAGTTTTGTTAAATTGTAAGCATGAACTAGTGTTGATGCTAACTAAGAATCTTGGTGATGTGTTTGAGCAAACCAGAAATGAACAAACTTTTAAGTTGGAAATTACGAATAAAATCTGGAAAATTCCCCAAGTAACTCTGAGCGATTTTGCAAAAAAGATGTACGATATTATTAAAAGTGGTGTAAACCTACCAATCGCATTCCGGAGTTGGGATTCATATGTTAACCCCAAATTGGGGTATGGAAGTCAACACAGTTGGAATGTGAAATTGCCGGCTAACCGCAAAAAACCAAGATTTGCCATAATTGGATTTACACTAAATGGAGAACTTATCACAAATAACTTATCAAACTTGAAAGTTCACTTGAATTCTGAGTTATATCCATATGATAATCTGAATGTTGATTTTAGTAAGAATTAGTATGCTCACCTATATGAAATGAGCATACTAATCATTCTAGTTAATCGTGAATCACAACCATTTTTGACCCCAAATGAATTTAAATTGAAGACCCCTATTGTTGTGGTTGATCTTTCATATCAAAATGAATCAGTTAAATTGGTCCTATTGATATGAGAATTTCAATAGAACTAAAGACACCAAGTCATGAAAATACCCAAGCTTACTGTCTCCTCATACAAGACCGTTTAGTTGAATATAACCCACTAAACGGACTAGTACAACGAGTTGTTTAACATTAGAAAAATGTTGAAAGATACTGTTTCGATTGATGTTCAAGGTTTCTTTGATAATAATAATAATTTTATTCTAAAGGAAATTGGAATTGTATTCGAAAAAGATCCAAACTTGAATAATAGTTTTTTAATAGAACCACCATATGATTTTACTTTGCTAAATACAAAATCTCGAAAGACTGCAATTTGGTTAACCAATACACACCACAAAATTTTTTGGAACGATGGAGGAATTAGTTTTCCACAAACTCGAAAGTATCTAAGGACAATTACAAGCGGAAAACAAATTATTTGTAAAGGTGTGGAAAAGAAACGATTTCTACAGACGTTTTTTGGGAGTCGTCAGCTCATTAATGTCGAGGAAATGGGCTGTCCGTCATTAAACAGGTTTAAAGGAAACAGGTTTAAAGGAAACCGGTTTCCCTATTGTGAAACACACCTTAAGGGCGGGGTTTGTGCTCTAAACAATGCATACATTATTTTGACATTTTTTAAAAGTAGCTTCAAAACAATAAAATAATTCTTATATATTATTTTAAAGTTGAGACTAGATGTGTAAGGATGTGCAAGAAAACAAAATTAAACAAATTAAGTTTCATGAGGAAATTGACCAATTTATTGAACAATAAAAAGGAGAGATAATTGGTCAGCATTTTCAATACCTTCTAAACACAAAAACTATGTTCATGAATCGAGGTGGACATGACCTCAAAACTACGAATTATGGTGAACACTTTACATTTTGTAATCCAGAAAAGACATCGGAAACGTGCGCCTGCTTCTTCTATGCAAATCGCCGGAATCATAGCAGAAAATTAATTTCTATATATAAAAAAAAATGTTCGCAATACCAAAATAAATAAATGTAAATGAATAAATGTATTATTATGGTACAAAATAAACTTCTGACATTTTATTTCGAGTTAAAATTACAGGTACGGAGAATGGAAAATATTTCCTTGACTGAGATATGTCGGCTACTTGCGAGTTGTTGCGCGGTCGTGATTTCAACCCCTATTATGGGAACGTATTAGAGCTCGCACTTAGCCGTGAGGTCGTTGGCGTGAGGCTCATGATTTTGTCAATGGGCGTGCACCTTCAGACTTGTGCATGTGTCCCTTTTATTCCGGTCAGGTAATATACAGGTGCGCATGTTCGGGTAGCTCTTGCTTGAATCCCTTTTATGATATGTTTATGTTTGGGGCGAAAAAAAAAAATGTCTGTTTGAAAATATATGACATTTGAGAATCATTAACTTGTGGGATTTATTTTATTTGGGGTTCTTTTGATTTCTAAATTAGTTTTACAATCATAGGAAACGTTATTCCCCCACATGATCGGACATGTCCCTCTAAGGCAACCAGCTTTAGATGTTTTGGGTTTGCGACCTTTCTCACGTGCACAGCAACACCTGCTGAATATTAATTGCTGATAATGAGGAAAAGGATACATGATCAATATTGTCACATGGGGATGTGGGGAAAGTGTGCGACCTTTCTCCCGTGTACAGCAACACCTGCTGAATATTAATTGCTGATAATGAGGCAAAAAGGTCACGTGATCAGTATTGCCACATGGTGGTGTGGGGTTGGGGGGCAATTTAGTATACTCCTTACGGATATGATCGTGACATTTTTATGACATATAAACCCCTTAAAAATCAGATAATTTATGGATTATGCTAATTGTCCCAGAACCCGCATACATTAATAAAGAGGCGGGGGGCATTAATATGTTAATTAGTGAGAGGCGGGGGTCATTAATATGCTAATTAGTAAGGGGGCGGGGGCCATTAATATGCTAACTGTCCCAGAATCCGCGTTTCCCTACTACTCATTTCCCTTTGGTCCCTTTAGCTGAGTAACGGGTATCTGATAGTTCAGGTACTCGACTAATGCGTTCTTCCTTGTTATACCCGTTACTCGTAGAGTAAAAGGGTATACTAGATTCGTCGGAAAGAATGTAACAGGCAGAAGGAAGCGTTTCCGATCCCATAAAGTATATATATTCTTGATCAGGATCACTAGCCGAGTCGATCTAGCCATGTCCGTCTGTCCGTCTGTCCGTATGAACGCTGAGATCTCGAAAACCATACAAGTTACAATACTGGGATTAGGCATGCAGATTCCTGAGATTCCTGCGCAGCGCAAGTTTATTTCAGCAGAGTGCCACGCCCACTCTAACGCCTACAAACCGCCCAAAACTGTGGCTCCTACAGTTTTGATGCTAGAATACAAATTTTAACTGAAATGTATTGTTCTCGTCAATACCTATTGATTGACCCAAAAAAAAGTTTGCCACGCCTACTCTAGCGCCCACAAACCGGCCAAGCTTGTGGCGCCCACAATTTTCATGCCAGATAAAAAATTTTAACTGAAATGTATTGGTCTCGTCAATACCTATCGATTGATCCAAAAAAAATATGCCGCGCCCTCTTTAACGCGCATAACGCTTAAATCTGTCTACCGCCGGTAGGTGGCGCATTTTAATCTCGCTTCGCTGAGTAACGGGTATCTGATAGTCGAGGTACTCGACTATAGCGTTCTTACTTGTTATACCCGTTACTCGTAGAGTAAAAGGGTATACTAGATTCGTCGGAAAGTATGTAACAGGCAGAAGGAAGCGTTTCCGACCCCACAAAGTATATATATTCTTGATCAGGATCACTAGCCGAGTCGATCTAGCCATGTCCGTCTGTCCGTCTGTCCGTCTGTCTGTCCGTCCGGATGAACGCTGAGATCTCGGAAACTATGGGAGCTAGGCTATTGAGATTTGGCGTGCAGATTCCTGGGCTTCTTACGCAGCGCAAGTTTTTTTCGGCACAGTGCCACGCCCACTCTAACGCCCACAAACCGCCCAAAACTGTGGCTCCTACAGTTTTGATGCTAGAATAAAAATTTTAACTGAAATGTATTGTTCTCATCAATACCTATCGATTGACCCAAAAAAAAGTTTGCCACGCCCACTTTAACGCCCACAAACCGCGAAAACCTGTGACGCCCACAATTTTCATGCTAGATAAAAAATTTTAACTGAAATGTATTGGTCTCGTCGATACCTATCGATTGATCCAAAAAAAGTTTGCCACGCCTACCTTGACGCCCACAAAACGCCCAAACCTGTGACAGCCACAATTTTCATGCTAGATAAAACATTTTAACTGAAATTTATTGGTCTCGTCAATACCTATCGATTGATCCAAAAAAAATTTGCCACGCCTACTCTAGCGCCCACAAACCGCCCAAGCCTGTGGCGCCCACAACTTTCATGCTAGATAAAAAATTGTAGATGAAATGTATTGGTCTCGTCAACACCTATCAATTGATCCAAAAAAATTGGCCACGCCCACTCTAACGCCCATAACGCTTAAATCTGTTTACCGCCGGTAGGTGGCGCAATTCAATCTTGCTTTGCTGTTTGCATATCTCCATTTCCCTTTGGTCCCATTATCTGAGTAACGGGTATCTGATAGTCGAGGTACTCGACTACAGCGTTCTTCCTTGTTTTTAATTAGTTTTGAATTTCGAATTAAGTTTTATCAAAATCGGACGACTACATCATATATCCGATATAGGACCGATCGGAAAATTGGTGGGAAAATAATATGAAACAAATTATAGCTTCGGTGTTTATACCCGTTACTCGTAGAGTAAAAGGATATACTAGATTGGTCGGAAAGTATTTAACAGACAGAAGAAAGCGTTTCCGACCCCATAAAGTATATATATTCTTGATCAGGATCACTAGCCGAGTCGATCTAGCCATGTCCGTCTGTCCGGATGAACGCTGAGATCTCGGAGCTAGGCTATTAAGATTTGGCGTGCAGATTTCTGAGCTTCTTACGCAGCGCAAGTTTGTTTCAGCAGAGTGCAACGCCCACTTTAACGCCCACAAACCGCGAAAACCTGTGACGCCCACAATTTTCATGCTAGATAAAAAATTTTAACTGAAATGTATTGGTCTCGTCGATACCTATCGATTGATCCAAAAAAAGTTTGCCACGCCTACCTTAACGCCCACAAAACGCCCAAACCTGTGACAGCCACAATTTTCATGCTAGATAAAACATTTTAACTGAAATTTATTGGTCTCGTCAATACCTATCGATTGATCCAAAAAAAATTTGCCACGCCTACTCTAGCGCCCACAAACCGCCCAAGCCTGTGGCGCCCACAACTTTCATGCTAGATAAAAAATTGTAGATGAAATGTATTGGTCTCGTCAACACCTATCAATTGATCCAAAAAAATTGGCCACGCCCACTCTAACGCCCATAACGCTTAAATCTGTTTACCGCCGGTAGGTGGCGCAATTCAATCTTGCTTTGCTGTTTGCATATCTCCATTTCCCTTTGGTCCCATTATCTGAGTAACGGGTATCTGATAGTCGAGGTACTCGACTACAGCGTTCTTCCTTGTTTTTAATTAGTTTTGAATTTCGAATTAAGTTTTATCAAAATCGGACGACTACATCATATATCCGATATAGGACCGATCGGAAAATTGGTGGGAAAATAATATGAAACAAATTATAGCTTCGGTGTTTATACCCGTTACTCGTAGAGTAAAAGGATATACTAGATTGGTCGGAAAGTATTTAACAGACAGAAGAAAGCGTTTCCGACCCCATAAAGTATATATATTCTTGATCAGGATCACTAGCCGAGTCGATCTAGCCATGTCCGTCTGTCCGGATGAACGCTGAGATCTCGGAGCTAGGCTATTAAGATTTGGCGTGCAGATTTCTGAGCTTCTTACGCAGCGCAAGTTTGTTTCAGCAGAGTGCAACGCCCACTCTAACGCCCACAAACCGCCCAAAACTGTGGCTCCTACAGTTTTGATGCTAGAATAAAAATTTTAACTGAAATGTATTGTTCTCATCAATACCTATCGATTGACCCAAAAAAAGTTTGCCACGCCTACCTTGACGCCCACAAACCGCCCAAACCTGTGACACCCACCATTTTCATGCTTTTCATGATCAATATTGTCACATGGGGATGTGGGGAAAGTGTGCGACCTTTCTCCCGTGTACAGCAACACCTGCTGAATATTAATTGCTGATAATGAGGCAAAAAGGTCACGTGATCAGTATTGCCACATGGTGGTGTGGGGTTGGGGGGCAATTTAGTATACTCCTTACGGATATGATCGTGACATTTTTATGACATATAAACCCCTTAAAAATCAGATAATTTATGGATTATGCTAATTGTCCCAGAACCCGCATACATTAATAAAGAGGCGGGGGGCATTAATATGTTAATTAGTGAGAGGCGGGGGTCATTAATATGCTAATTAGTAAGGGGGCGGGGGCCATTAATATGCTAACTGTCCCAGAATCCGCGTTTCCCTACTACTCATTTCCCTTTGGTCCCTTTAGCTGAGTAACGGGTATCTGATAGTTCAGGTACTCGACTAATGCGTTCTTCCTTGTTATACCCGTTACTCGTAGAGTAAAAGGGTATACTAGATTCGTCGGAAAGAATGTAACAGGCAGAAGGAAGCGTTTCCGATCCCATAAAGTATATATATTCTTGATCAGGATCACTAGCCGAGTCGATCTAGCCATGTCCGTCTGTCCGTCTGTCCGTATGAACGCTGAGATCTCGAAAACCATACAAGTTACAATACTGGGATTAGGCATGCAGATTCCTGAGATTCCTGCGCAGCGCAAGTTTATTTCAGCAGAGTGCCACGCCCACTCTAACGCCTACAAACCGCCCAAAACTGTGGCTCCTACAGTTTTGATGCTAGAATACAAATTTTAACTGAAATGTATTGTTCTCGTCAATACCTATTGATTGACCCAAAAAAAAGTTTGCCACGCCTACTCTAGCGCCCACAAACCGGCCAAGCTTGTGGCGCCCACAATTTTCATGCCAGATAAAAAATTTTAACTGAAATGTATTGGTCTCGTCAATACCTATCGATTGATCCAAAAAAAATATGCCGCGCCCTCTTTAACGCGCATAACGCTTAAATCTGTCTACCGCCGGTAGGTGGCGCATTTTAATCTCGCTTCGCTGAGTAACGGGTATCTGATAGTCGAGGTACTCGACTATAGCGTTCTTACTTGTTATACCCGTTACTCGTAGAGTAAAAGGGTATACTAGATTCGTCGGAAAGTATGTAACAGGCAGAAGGAAGCGTTTCCGACCCCACAAAGTATATATATTCTTGATCAGGATCACTAGCCGAGTCGATCTAGCCATGTCCGTCTGTCCGTCTGTCCGCGAAAACCTGTGACGCCCACAATTTTCATGCTAGATAAAAAATTTTAACTGAAATGTATTGGTCTCGTCGATACCTATCGATTGATCCAAAAAAAGTTTGCCACGCCTACCTTAACGCCCACAAAACGCCCAAACCTGTGACAGCCACAATTTTCATGCTAGATAAAACATTTTAACTGAAATTTATTGGTCTCGTCAATACCTATCGATTGATCCAAAAAAAATTTGCCACGCCTACTCTAGCGCCCACAAACCGCCCAAGCCTGTGGCGCCCACAACTTTCATGCTAGATAAAAAATTGTAGATGAAATGTTTTGGTCTCGTCAATACCTATCAATTGATCCAAAAAAATTGGCCACGCCCACTCTAACGCCCATAACGCTTAAATCTGTTTACCGCCGGTAGGTGGCGCAATTCAATCTTGCTTTGCTGTTTGCATATCTCCATTTCCCTTTGGTCCCATTATCTGAGTAACGGGTATCTGATAGTCGAGGTACTCGACTACAGCGTTCTTCCTTGTTTTTAATTAGTTTTGAATTTCGAATTAAGTTTTATCAAAATCGGACGACTACATCATATATCCGATATAGGACCGATCGGAAAATTGGTGGGAAAATAATATGAAACAAATTATAGCTTCGGTGTTTATACCCGTTACTCGTAGAGTAAAAGGATATACTAGATTGGTCGGAAAGTATTTAACAGACAGAAGAAAGCGTTTCCGACCCCATAAAGTATATATATTCTTGATCAGGATCACTAGCCGAGTCGATCTAGCCATGTCCGTCTGTCCGGATGAACGCTGAGATCTCGGAGCTAGGCTATTAAGATTTGGCGTGCAGATTTCTGAGCTTCTTACGCAGCGCAAGTTTGTTTCAGCAGAGTGCAACGCCCACTCTAACGCCCACAAACCGCCCAAAACTGTGGCTCCTACAGTTTTGATGCTAGAATAAAAATTTTAACTGAAATGTATTGTTCTCATCAATACCTATCGATTGACCCAAAAAAAGTTTGCCACGCCTACCTTGACGCCCACAAACCGCCCAAACCTGTGACACCCACCATTTTCATGCTAGATAAAACATTTTAACTGAAATTTATTGGTCTCGTCAATACCTATCGATTGATCCAAAAAAAATTTGCCACGCCTACTCTAGCGCCCACAAACCGCCCAAGCCTGTGGCGCCCACAACTTTCATGCTAGATAAAAAATTGTAGATGAAATGTATTGGTCTCGTCAATACCTATCAATTGATCCAAAAAAAATTGACCACGCCCACTCTAACGCCCATAACGCTTAAATCTGTTTACCGCCGGTAGGTGGCGCAATTCAATCTCGCTTTGCTGTTTGCATATCTCCATTTCCCTTTGGTCCCATTATCTGAGTAACGGGTATCTGATAGTCGAGGTACTCGACTACAGCGTTCTTCCTTGTTTTTAATTAGTTTTGAATTTCGAATTAAGTTTTATCAAAATCGGACGACTACATCATATATCCGATATAGGACCGATCGGAAAATTGGTGGGAAAATAATATGAAACAAATTATAGCTTCGGTGTTTATACCCGTTACTCGTAGAGTAAAAGGATATACTAGATTGGTCGGAAAGTATTTAACAGACAGAAGAAAGCGTTTCCGACCCCATAAAGTATATATATTCTTGATCAGGATCACTAGCCGAGTCGATCTAGCCATGTCCGTCTGTCCGGATGAACGCTGAGATCTCGGAGCTAGGCTATTAAGATTTGGCGTGCAGATTTCTGAGCTTCTTACGCAGCGCAAGTTTGTTTCAGCAGAGTGCAACGCCCACTCTAACGCCCACAAACCGCCCAAAACTGTGGCTCCTACAGTTTTGATGCTAGAATAAAAATTTTAACTGAAATGTATTGTTCTCATCAATACCTATCGATTGACCCAAAAAAAGTTTGCCACGCCTACCTTGACGCCCACAAACCGCCCAAACCTGTGACACCCACCATTTTCATGCTAGATAAAAAAAATTTAATCTGAAATGTATTGGTCTCGTCAATACCTATCGATTGATCCAAAAAAAATATGCCGCGCCCTCTTTAACGCCCAAACCGCTTAAATCTGTCTACCGCCGGTAGGTAGCACATTTTAATCTCGCTTCGCTGCTTGCATATCTCCATTTCAGTAGTAGGGAAACGCGGATTCTGGGACAATTAGCATATTAATGGCCCCCGCCCCCTTACTAATTAGCATATTAATGACCCCCGCCTCTCACTAATTAACATATTAATGCCCCCCGCCTCTTCATTAATGTATGCGGGTTCTGGGACAATTAGCATAATCCATAAATTATCTGATTTTTAAGGGGTTTAGATGTCATAAAAATGTCACGATCATATCCGTAAGGAGTATACTAAATTGCCCCCCAACCCCACACCACCATGTGGCAATACTGATCACGTGACCTTTTTGCCTCATTATCAGCAATTAATATTCAGCAGGTGTTGCTGTACACGGGAGAAAGGTCGCACACTTTCCCCACATCCCCATGTGACAATATTGATCATGTATCCTTTTCCTCATTATCAGCAATTAATATTCAGCAGGTGTTGCTGTGCACGTGAGAAAGGTCGCAAACCCAAAACATCTAAAGCTGGTTGCCTTAGAGGGACATGTCCGATCATGTGGGGGAATAACGTTTCCTATGATTGTAAAACTAATTTAGAAATCAAAAGAACCCCAAATAAAATAAATCCCACAAGTTATTGATTCCCAGATGTCATATATTTTCAAACAGACATTTTTTTTTCGCCCCAGAATGTTTAACTGGTAAATTTTTTCAAGATCTCTCCTTTCTACAAACGGGTCATAAACATATCATAAAAGGGATTCAAGCAAGAGCTACCCGAACATGCGCACCTGTATATTACCTGACCGGAATAAAAGGGACACATGCACAAGTCTGAAGGTGCACGCCCATTGACAAAATCATGAGCCTCACGCCAACGACCTCACGGCTAAGTGCGAGCTCTAATACGTTCCCATAATAGGGGTTGAAATCACGACCGCGCAACAACTCGCAAGTAGCCGACATATCTCAGTCAAGGAAATATTTTCCATTCTCCGTACCTGTAATTTTAACTCGAAATAAAATGTCAGAAGTTTATTTTGTACCATAATAATACATTTATTCATTTACATTTATTTATTTTGGTATTGCGAACATTTTTTTTTATATATAGAAATTAATTTTCTGCTATGATTCCGGCGATTTGCATAGAAGAAGCAGGCGCACGTTTCCGATGTCTTTTCTGGATTACAAAATGTAAAGTGTTCACCATAATTCGTAGTTTTGAGGTCATGTCCACCTCGATTCATGAACATAGTTTTTGTGTTTAGAAGGTATTGAAAATGCTGACCAATTATCTCTCCTTTTTATTGTTCAATAAATTGGTCAATTTCCTCATGAAACTTAATTTGTTTAATTTTGTTTTCTTGCACATCCTTACACATCTAGTCTCAACTTTAAAATAATATATAAGAATTATTTTATTGTTCTGAAGCTACTTTTAAAAAATGTCAAAATAATGTATGCATTGTTTAGAGCACAAACCCCGCCCTTAAGGTGTGTTTCACAATAGGGAAACCGGTTTCCTTTAAACCTGTTTAATGACGGACAGCCCATTTCCTCGACATTAATGAGCTGACGACTCCCAAAAAACGTCTGTAGAAATCGTTTCTTTTCCACACCTTTACAAATAACTTGTTTTCCGCTTGTAATTGTCCTTAGATACTTTCGAGTTTGTGGAAAACTATTTCCTCCATCGTTCAAAAAATGTTGTGGTGTGTATTGGTTAACCAAATTGCAGTCTTTCGAGATTTTGTATTTAGCAAAGTAAAATCATATGGTGGTTCTATTAAAAAACTATTATTCAAGTTTGGATCTTTTTCGAATACAATTCCAATTTCCTTTAGAATAAAATTATTATTATTATCAAAGAAACCTTGAACATCAATCGAAACAGTATCTTTCAACATTTTTCTAATGTTAAACAACTCGTTGTACTAGTCCGTTTAGTGGGTTATATTCAACTAAACGGTCTTGTATGAGGAGACAGTAAGCTTGGGTATTTTTATGACTTGGTGTCTTTAGTTTTATTGAAATTCTCATATCAATAGGACCAATTTAACTGATTCATTTTGATATGAAAGATCAACCACAATAATAGGGGTCTTCAATTTAAATTCATTTGGGGTCAAAAATGGTTGTGATTCACGATTAACTAGAATGAAATCTTGTATACATTTCATATAGGTGAGCATACTAATTCGTCTCCACTGCTCCATCCAGAATTTAATAGGTATTGACTCTGAAGATTATCCAGAGATATACAATTTTTTAGGGTAGTAGCCATACCGACATAGACTTGACACGTTGGACTCGTTGTATTTAGTTGTTACCTAGCAGTATTTTGATGGTTACTTTCTTTATAGTCTTGCTTTTGGATGGTTACTTTTTGTATAGTACCTGTACAGTACTTGATTTTGGATGGTTACTATCTGTATAGTATCTGTAAAGTACTTGGTTTTAGATGATAACTAAATGTTAACAAGTATTATGAGTCGCTATAGTCTCTTACACCAGTTTACAGAAAAAATTTGATGAAATACGCCTTTCAGGAAACCTTTGTTTTCCGGTAAGATACATCTCCCTGATTAAAAAAAGGGCACTTAAAATTTTTTCTATGGTACCAATTTTTTTTTAAGTGTAAAAAACGTTTTTCGCACTTTTTTATTTTCTAACTCGAGTTGTGATTACCCGAATTCGGTCGTTAGGGCCTCATTTTACAGGTAATAGAATGCCCTTTAACTTTCTTATACACATCATTGAGTTCCATTCATTAGTTTAAAAGCTACACTTCGTCAAAGTTGAAAAATTTGGAAAAAATGCAAAAACGCTGGCATAAATTGCTTCTTTAAAAATACACGCCTAAAAACCGAAATTAGTTTTATGTTGTTTTCTTAAAGGCTGAACCTTAACGGAGAATATGCGCCATTGATCACGACAATCCGTTGCTAAATCGATTTTTTACAGATTTTTAAACGTATATACCCAAGTTCAGTACTCGGGAGCAGCGGCCGTTAAACATTATTTTAAATTTTCAGTGTTGGGGAACGTAAAATTTTGGTGCATGTAGTTATGCATAACGTCAGATTCCTTTCTATCAGTGCTGTGCAAGCTAAAAAGTATGCGATTGCAGTTACGAGGAAATCATTTGCATATATGGCGAAAAGCTTGTCATGGAGCATAAAAGTAAACGTTTTATTTGTTTAAATCATCCTAATACATTTTGTTTTGTATGCGGTGAATACGTTAAGAAAAGTTCAGTAACTCGACCTTTTAATAATAAAGAGCAACAATTGTACAAAGAATGTTTTTCTGAGAATATCTCGAAATTCGATACCAATTGGACACCAAATGTGTTGTGTGTTTCGTGTCGCGTAAATTTACATACATGGTCTAAAACCCAAAGGTGCTATTATCATTTAGCAGATTCGGGCTTCAATAAAGTATAATTTTCTTATAGATCTAATTTTTCCTTCACAACGCCAATGATTTGGAGACAGCCCCAGAATCACACAGATGATTGCTACTTCTGTCTAAGCAAGTTATCTGGTGTGGGTCGTTTGACCAACTGGAATTATGCAAAAGTCTCTTCAGTGACCTTTCCTAAAGCTGTTACGATTCCTGAAAATTCAACCTGTGTTGATACGGATGAAATTTCAGAATCATGCGATTCAACTGATTCCGAAACGTTGCCAAATTTGGAAAAGCTATCACAAGGAAAACTTAATGATCTTATTAGAGATCTTGAGCTGACCAAAGAAAAGTCGGAAATTCTGGCTTCTCGAATGAAGCAGCATGGCTTTTTAAATCCAAATGTTAAAACGGCAATTTACAGAAGTCGCCACGAAAAATTTTCGAAGTTCTTTACCAAGCAGGACAGTATTTGTTTTTGTAATAATATTGGCGCTTTGTTTAACGAGCTTAATGTAGACCACAAACCGATGGAGTGGAGGTTGTTCATTGACGGCAGCAAGGAGAGTTTAAAGGTTGTCCTGTTGCATAACGGAAATGAGAAACCATCTCTACCGATCGCCCATGCAGTAAACACAAAGGAGTCATATGAGACAATGGAAGCACTGCTGAAATTAATAAAATATAATGAATTTCAATGGAAGATATGTGCGGACCTAAAGGTTGTTGGAATGCTCTGTGGGTTGCAAGGAGGTTATACCAAAAACTGTTGTTTCCTTTGTCTTTGGGACAGTCGAGCCGACTCACAGCACTATGTAAAAAAAAAGTGGGAAGCAAGAAAACGTGCTGTGATTGGCAAAAACAATATAAAATATAACCCAATCGTAAAAAAGGAAAATATAATTCTCCCACCGCTCCATATAAAATTGGGCCTGGTCAAAAACTTTGTCAAAGCCCTTAACAAAGAAAGCACCGCATTTACATATTTAATAAGCCTTTTCCCAGCACTATCCTACGCTAAAATTAAAGAGGGCGTTTTTGCAGGTCCTGAAATTAAAAAACTATTAAAGGACAATAAATTCATAACGCTGTTATCTTCTAAAGAAGCGGCAGCGTGGAAATCTTTTAAACTGGTGGTAGAAAACTTTCTCGGAAATAGCAAAGCGGGAAATTACAAAAGTATTATAAGGGACCTGCTCAAAAACTATAAGGCTATGGGTAAGCTATTATATGCTCTAAAAAGTAATGTTTATTATGTCTTTGTTTGTTTTTGACAGGAGTGCATATGTCGCTAAAAATTCATTTTCTCGACTCTCACTTGGACTTTTTTCCGGAGAATTTGGGAGCTGTAAGTGATGAGCATGGGGAGCGGTTCCATCAGCAAATGAAGGAAATTGAGCGCCGATATCATGGCTTTTGGGATGCCGCTATGATGGGGGACTATATTTGGTTCCTTATTCGGGAAACGGACAATAGCTTCTACAAAAAGCAAATTAGAAACCAAAACTATTTTAAAGGTTTTGCTTAATATTGCATTTAATAAAACAATCGTTGTCTATGTGTAAATAAAACTGGTTCTTTCACTACCATTACATCCAAAAAAGTTACGCTTAAATCTTCCCAAAACAAATAATGTACTCTACTCGTTCTGTAAATTGCGGAGCCGTAAGCACAAAATTAAAAAAAAATACATATATGCAAATGATTTCCTCGTAACTGCAAAAAGGAATCTGACGTTATGCATAACTACATGCACCAAAATTTTACGTTCCCCAACACTGAAAATTTAAAATAATGTTTAACGGCCGCTGCTCCCGAGTACTGAACTTGGGTATATACGTTTAAAAATCTGTAAAAAATCGATTTAGCAACGGATTGTCGTGATCAATGGCGCATATTCTCCGTTAAGGTTCAGCCTTTAAGAAAACAACATAAAACTAATTTCGGTTTTTAGGCGTGTATTTTTAAAGAAGCAATTTATGCCAGCGTTTTTGCATTTTTTCCAAATTTTTCAACTTTGACGAAGTGTAGCTTTTAAACTAATGAATGGAACTCAATGATGTGTATAAGAAAGTTAAAGGGCATTCTATTACCTGTAAAATGAGGCCCTAACGACCGAATTCGGGTAATCACAACTCGAGTTAGAAAATAAAAAAGTGCGAAAAACGTTTTTTACACTTAAAAAAAAATTGGTACCATAGAAAAAATTTTAAGTGCCCTTTTTTTAATCAGGGAGATGTATCTTACCGGAAAACAAAGGTTTCCTGAAAGGCGTATTTCATCAAATTTTTTCTGTAAACTGGTGTTATTAAGAACTATCAAAGTACACAAGTTAAAGTTTCTAAGATGTGTTAGCCAAACACACTTGCAGTGAACTATCAGTACCTGACCGTCATTAAAGCCACATGCCCAAGACCCAAGGACATTGAACAAAATACTTCCCCTTCATTTGTACCTGGAGTTTTAATTACAGTCAGATACAAAATTTGTAGGATTATTCAATATTTCTTTATATATTTTATTATTGTAAACATATTTCATTAAATTCATAATTAATTATATTTTATGTATATTTGTATATAATTAATTTTCTTACTTCAGCCCTCTGTAAGAAACATGTCGCTTATTAATCTTCGTTCCAAGCGTAGATTTTCGCTTGGTTCCCATAGATAGATGTAAAATAGTTCTCACAATGTAATCTTTCTCAGATGCTGAATTATTTTTAAAGCATTCATTTGTTCCATCCCATAATAATATTGTAACATATTTCGAAGGCATCATTAGCTAGCATAGGAGCGCCTATCAATTTAATTTCTGATTCAAGTTTATGATAGAGGTGTTGGGACCTGGTAATATCGGTTTTTGTTGTCAACTATTTTTCTAGTTCTAGTTTACTAATTCTATTCTATTTGTATACTATTTGTATGAGTAAGGCATCATTGTCTAAGATTCTGAATAAGTTTAATAAACTCTTTAATTACAATACTGATTAGCTGGTTACTATATATTTAGTAGATGTATACAAGTTGTTTAGTATCTGGTTTCTATATGTTTAATAGATGTATACAAGTTGTTTACTAGATGTATACAAGTTGTTTACTAGCTGTTTAGTATCTGGCTACTATATATTTAGTAGGTGTATACAAGTTGTTTAGTATCTGGTTACTATATATTTAGTAGATGTATACAAGTTGTTTAGTATCTGGTTTCTATATGTTTAATAGATGTATACAAGTTGTTTACTAGATGTATACAAGTTGTTTACTAGCTGTTTAGTATCTGGCTACTATATATTTAGTAGGTGCCCTTCAGTTCTGCAGTAGGGACGCGGTGACATGGCTCAAGGCAAAAAGCTTTTTTTGTTTTTTTTTTTTGTGCCTAAAACGCTGTGCCGCTGTTGACGTCAGCAGAGCAGTCGGCGCAGCGTAGAAGACTGCCCACGAAAACGATCGTGCAACAAAGAGAGGCAGATATTCGGATATTTCCCTCTCTTTCTTGTCTTATAATCTGCCTGCACTCCGCGCTCGCAGAGACAAATTTCGGCTGGTCCGTTATTTTTTTTTGCGTCTCTCCGTTATGTTCGGCTAGCGACTAATATTTCGGCGGAAAAATTTTCGTGGAGCAGCGACATGTGAATGCCCTAATATTTTAGGAGCATTATTGTGTATCGAAAAAAACAACTAATATTGTTTTATAAAAGTAAACTATTTGATTATAGTAAAATTTAGTATATTGAATTTACTTATAATGTTATATTTACTTATTATACATTTTTATTACAATATAATTTTTTTGTTAAGTTATAGAAATTTAGTCCGTTAAAATTGATTTAAGTATTTAAAACATTTAAGTATTAACATTTAAAAAAAAAATCGTATTGTATTTTTTACTTAAGAAGTAAAAACTATATAGTCGGATATATAATTCACTTTAGAAAGGGTATAGGTGCAGTGGCACGCGCCAACAGCGAAGAGAAAACAAAAGAAATCTAGTAAAGGGGTGAGAAGACTTGGTGCATTCTGTTTGAGTGATTGAAAGGGAAGCATCCATTTTAATGGTGCGCAGCAGAGTTACTTTAATCGTTTAGTTAATATAATAAAGTCAGGTAAGTGCTACATTAAGTTTAAGATGTTGTGCATTGATCTTAGTTTAAAGTAAATTTTGAAGGTATTCAATGGGTTCCGTTAGCCGAAAGTGGATGACGAAATGTTTTGTGCCAATAAAAATTCTGCAACAAGCTATAAAAGGTAAATATACAATTAAACAAATAAAACGCATTTTTTAAACATATGTTTTTTCAGGAGCGTTGGCCAAGGATTCAGAGGATCCGGACAAAGGTTTAAGAACGGCGATGTCTAACGTTAAAAATAAGCTTACGAAGCAAAAAAACAGAAACAATAATTGTACAATTTTTGAAAATCTAAATAGTACGATATAATTAAAATGAATTAAAATGAAATGAATTAAATTCTATATTTTTTTAATTGAAAACTCAAGGAAAAATTCTGATTTTCACAATTGATTCACTTGGGACGTGTCCCTTGCAAGTGAAAACTCAAGGAAAAATTCTGATTTTCCCAAGTGTTTCACTTGGGACGTGTCCCTTGCAAGTGATTTCACAAGTGAAAACTCAAAGAAAAATTCTGATTTTCCCAAGTGATTCACTTGGGACGAGTCACCGGCACGTGACAGGCCATACGAAAAATGAGTATAAGGAAAAAGTGAAATCCCGTAGGACTTCGAAAAATTTTCATTTGAATTTTCACTTGTGAAAATGCGGACATCCCATACAATTTTCTATATGGAGCGTCACTTGTTCTTCACTTGTGCACGAGGACATGTCCCAGGTGATTCCCAAGGTGATTCACAAGTGAAACTTTTTTTTTGGAACTGAAGGGTGTATACAAGTTGTTTAGTATCTGGTTACTATATATTTAGTAGATGTATACAAGTTGTTTAGTATCTGGTTTCTATATGTTTAATATATGTATACAAGTTGTTTACTAGATGTATACAAGTGGTTTACTAGCTGTTTAGTATCTGGTTACTATATATTTAGTAGATGTATACAAGTTGTTTAGTTCTGGTTACAACATATTTAGTAGATGTATGCAAGTTGTTTAGTATCTATGTTTAGTAGATGTATACAAGTTGTTTACTAGATTTATACAAGTTGTTTTCTAGCTGTTTAGTATCTGGTTTCTATATGATTAGTAGATGTATACAAGTTGTTTAATAGATGTATTAAAGTTGCTTACTAGCTATTTAGTATCTGGTTTATATATCTTTAATATCTGTTTACTTGATGTTTACTATTTATTATTAGCTGGTTACTAGTTGTTATTAACGTCTACGAGCTTTTATAGTCTTTTGTTAAGAATGATCAAAAATTCTTGATCACTAGACGACTTTCGATGTGAAGTAAAAACTAACACTCTGATTTTCAGTGTGTTTGCTATGTACGTAAGAAAGAATGCAAAGCCAAAATAGCTCAAGATTGATATATAAATCTTAGAGGAACATGTCCGATTATGTTGGGGGAAGATGTATCCTGTGATTGTAAAACTAATTAAGATATAAATTGTTCACAAGTTGTCTAAAAGCTGTGTAGAAGCTGCTTTGATAAACAATTTTGATTCATAATTACAGATATTAAGAATATATAATAATATCATCCACTTTAACTAGTATATTGTTAAAATAAAACATTTCCATTTTTCGTATTCTTTCTTCTTATGTAGGTATAATAAAAGTAATCTTAACTACGATAGCTAGCCTTACATCCCATAACTATAGTTATTAGCTACAATAAAATGTCTAGAAAGAACAAAATATATGAATGTCCAAAAACCATTTAAAGCTAACTATAATTGGGAAAGTAATTGAAATCGTTCCGGCGTAATATAGAAAAAAACAAAAAACACTGTGATTATGCCATTTTCTATCACCATAACAAATGTGTATACCCACACCTAAATGACCAATTGTATCCTTTGTCCAAAAATGTCTGTGACTTTCACTTATAAATTTGTCACCGATAATTTAAATCCCATTAAGCAAACCACCCATTGCTAACCGTACCATAACCCCAGAGTCAAGTTGGTTACCTACAATAAACATAGGTGGTGGTGTAAAGGATTGCTAAAATGCCTCGACGCAGTCGCAAATGTCATAAAAAATGATCATAAAAATATAATTAGGAAAGTATTTTTTACTTGTGAACCATTTATAACTGTTACCAACAACACAAATAGTTATGTTTCAAAGGATTTGCTTCAATGCCTCGACGCAGGCGTAAAGGTCAAGGTATTGGAAAAAAATTCATGGAATATTATCCCTTCATAAAAGAGGTCATAAAATATATAATTAGGAAAGTATTTTTTATTTGCGAACAATTTATAAATGTTACCAACAACACAAATAGTTGTTACAAAGGATTGCTAAAATACCTTGATGCAGACGCAAAGGTCAAGGTAATGGACAAATTCATGGAATATTATCCCTTGACCAAAAACGAAAATTTCTTCTATTTGGATAATAAAAAAATATATATTAATTCAATACTTTGATTTTTCCATCAAAATGCTTGATAAATCTAGTTGTTTGATATTCTCTAACTAATTGAGTAATATGTTTTCAAGTGCCTATTTAATTTACCAAAAACAGTATTAGTCTTCTCTCATAAAATTGATCTTTTGGATCCCTCTAATTCCTCACCGGTGAAATATATGTTCCTCATATTTAATAATGATGGGTTGTCATAGATGGGTACTTGTAATTCATATTTAAGATACTTACATCCTTCTCTAACTAATATCCTTTTATCCATCATGTAAACAGGTTTAGAATTGTATTGCGTGCTTCAACCCCTAGCCACACCCACCACTGTAACAGATTTCACTTTTCCAATGGCTGCCCCAGCTACCTAAACATAAACATACCTACATAACGCTTAAATCTGTCTACCGCCGGTAGGTGGCGCATTTTAATCTCGCTTCGCTGCTTGCATATCTCCATTTTCCTTTGGTCCCTTTAGCTGAGTAACGGGTATCTGATAGTCGAGGTACTCGACTATAGCGTTCTTCATTGTTTTTTATATATTATCTTATACTATTGGAAATAACATTTTGTGTATTTTTAAGAATTTCGAATTATATTTAATACAAATCGGACGACTCTAACATATAGCTGTCAAAGAAACGGTCAGCGAAATAATGAAATAATTATTATACCCTTGCATTTATTATTATACCCGTTACTCGTAGAGTAAAAGGGTATACTAGATTCGTCGGAAAGTATGTAACAGGCAGAAGGAAGCGTTTCCGATCCCATAAAGTATATATATTCTTGATCAGGATCACTAGCCGAGTCGATCTAGCCATGTCCGTCTGTCCGTATGAACGCTGAGATCTCGGAAACTATACAAGTTACAATACTGGGATTAGGCATGCAGATTCCTAAGATTCCTGTATAGGGCAAGTTTGTTTCAGCAGAGTGCCACGCCCACTCTAACGCCTACAAACCGCCCAAAACTGTGGCGCCCACAATTTTCATGCTAGATAAAAAATTTTAACTGAAATGTATTGGTCTCGTCAATACCTATCGATTGACCCAAAAAAAATTTGCACGCCCACTCTAACGCACATAACGCTTAAATCTGTCTACCGCCGGTAGGTGGCGCATTTCAATCTCGCTTTGCTGCTTTTATATCTCCATTTCCCTTCGGTCCCTTTAGCTGAGTAACGGGTATCTGATAGTCGAGGTACTCGACTGTAGCGTTCTTCCTTGTTATACCCGTTACTCGTAGAGTAAAAGGGTATACTAGATTCGTCGGAAAGTATGTAACAGGCAGA
Organism: Drosophila suzukii; assembly: GCF_043229965.1. Lineage (NCBI taxonomy): Eukaryota > Metazoa > Arthropoda > Insecta > Diptera > Drosophilidae > Drosophila > Drosophila suzukii. Next base: position 656,077 of record NW_027255901.1, on the reverse strand, counting down.
AGGAAGCGTTTCCGACCCCATAAAGTATATATATTCTTGATCAGGATCACTAGCCGAGTCGATCTAGCCATGTCCGTCTGTCCGTCTGTCCTTCTGTCCGTCTGTCCGTCTGTCTGTCCGGATGAACGCTGAGATCTCGGAAACTATGGGAGCTAGGCTATTGAGATTTGGCGTGCATATTCCTGAGCTTCTTACGCAGCGCAAGTTTGTTTCAGTAGAGTGCCACGCCCACTCTAACGCCCACAAACCGCCCAAAACTGTGGCTCCTACAGTTTTGATGCTAGAATAAAAATTTTAACTGAAATGTAATGTTCTAATCAATACCTATCGATTGACCCAAAAAAATTGCCACGCCCACCCTAACGCCCATAAACCGCCCACAAACTTCAAGAAATCGTAAATATGAACGTGGATATCTCGGAAACTATCAAAGATAGAGAATTGGGATTTCAGATTTAGATTCCGTAGCCTTATACGCAGCGCAAGTTTGTCACGCGAATATGCCACGCCCACTCTAACGCCCACAAACCGCGAAAACCTGTGACGCCCACAATTTTTATGCTAGATAAAAAATTTTAGCTGAAATGTATTGGTCTCGACAAAACCTATCGATTGGTCAAAAAAAAAATTTGCCACGCCCACTCTAACGCCCATAACGCTTAAATCTGTATACCGCCGGTAGGTGACGCATTTTAACCTTGCTTTGCTACTTGCATATCTCTATTTAGCTGAGTAACGGGTATCTGATAGTCGAGGTACTCGACTATAGCGTTCTTCCTTGTTTTTTATATATTATCTTATACTATTGGAAATAACATTTTGTGTATTTTTAAGAATTTCGAATTATATTTAATTCAAATCGGACGACTCTAACATATAGCTGTCAAAGAAACGGTCAGCGAAATAATGAAATAATTATTATACCCTTGCATTTATTATTATACCCGTTACTCGTAGAGTAAAAGGGTATACTAGATTCGTCGGAAAGTATGTAACAGGCAGAAGGAAGCGTTTCCGATCCCATAAAGTATATATATTCTTGATCAGGATCACTAGCCGAGTCGATCTAGCCATGTCCGTCTGTCCAGATGAACGCTGAGATCTCGGAGCTAGGCTATTAAGATTTGGCGTGCAGATTCCTGAGCTTCTTACGTAGCGCAAGTTTGTTTCAGGAGAGTGCAACGCCCACTCTAACGCCCACAAACCGCCCAAATCTGTGGCTCCTACAGTTTTGATGCTAGAATAAAAATTTTAACTGAAATGTATTGTTCTCATCAATACCTATCGATTGACGCAAAAAAAGTTTACCACGCCTACCTTAACGCCCACAAACCGCCCAAACCTGTGACACCCACAATTTTCATGCTAGATAAAACATTTTAACTGAAATTTATTGGTCTCGTCAATACCTATTGATTGACCCAAAAAAAAGTTTTCCGCGCCCACTCTAAAGCCCACAAACCGCCCAAGCCTGTGGCGCCCACAATTTTCATGCTAGATAAAAAATTTTAGCTGAAATGTATTGGTCTCGTAAATACCTATCAATTGATCCAAAAAGAATTGGCCACGCCCACTCTAACGCCCATAACGCTTAAATCTGTTTACCGCCGGTAGGTGGCGCAATTCAATCTCGCTTTGCTGCTTGCATATCTCCATTTCCCTTTGGTCCCATTATCTGAGTAACGGGTATCTAATAGTCGAGGTACTCGACTACAGCGTTCTTCCTTGTTTTTAATTAGTTTTCAATTTCGAATTAAGTTTTATCAAAATCGGACGACTACATCATATATCTGATATAGGACCGATCGGAAAATTGGTGGGAAAATAATATGAAACAAATTATAGCTTCGGTGTTTATACCCGTTACTCGTAGAGTAAAAGGGTATACTAGATTGGTCGGAAAGTATTTAACAGACAGAAGAAAGCGTTTCCGACCCCATAAAGTATATATATTCTTGATCAGGATCACTAGCCGAGTCGATCTAGCCATGTCCGTCTGTCCGGATGAACGCTGAGATCTCGGAGCTAGGCTATTAAGATTTGGCGTGCAGATTCCTGAGCTTCTTACGCAGCGCAAGTTTGTTTCAGCAGAGTGCAACGCCCACTCTAACGCCCACAAACCGCCCAAAACTGTGGCTCCTACAGTTTTGATGCTAGAATAAAAATTTTAACTGAAATGTAATGTTCTCATCAATACCTATCGATTGACCCAAAAAAAGTTTGCCACGCCTACCTTGACGCCCACAAACCGCCCAAACCTGTGACACCCACCATTTTCATGCTAGATAAAAAAAATTTAAACTGAAATGTATTGGTCTTGTCAATACCTATCGATTGACCCAAAAAAAATTTGCCACGCCCACTCTAACGCCCATAACGCTTAAATCTGTCTACCGCCGGTAGGTGGCGCATTTCAATCTCGCTTTGCTGCTTTTATATCTCCATTTCCCTTTGGTCCCTTTAGCTGAGTAACGGGTATCTGATAGTCGAGGTACTCGACTGTAGCGTTCTTCCTTGTTATACCCGTTACTCGTATAGTAAAAGGGTATACTAGATTCGTCGGAAAGTATGTAACAGGCAGAAGGAAGCGTTTCCGACCCCATAAAGTATATATATTCTTGATCAGGATCACTAGCCGAGTCGATCTAGCCATGTCCGTCTGTTCGTCTGTCCGTCTGCCCGTCTGTCCGTCTGTCTGTCTGTCTGTCCGGATGAACGCTGAGATCTCGGAAACTATAAGAGCTAGGCTATTGAGATTTGGCGTGCAGATTCCTGAGCTTCTTACGCAGCGCAAGTTTGTTTCAGTAGAGTGCCACGCCCACTCTAACGCCCACAAACCGCCCAAGACTGTGGCTCCTACAGTTTTGATGGTAGATAGAAAATTTTAACTGAAATGTATTAGTCTTGTCAATACCTATCGATTGACCCAAAAATGTTGCTACGCCCACTCTAACGCCCACAAACCTCCCAAGAATAAAGCTATGACGTCAGAGCCAGACAATGCGAAATGTTTTTACGCGTGTATGTGTGTGTATGTAAATAGTTGTCGGCCGAACTTAGCGGCAAAGAAAAAAGCCCTGCCGGCGCTCAGAGAGAGCAAAGTGCGCGGCTAACTTATTCTATTGAATAATGAACCCATTTGTCCCATTGGCGGGCAAAAACCTTTAAAGATCTGTACATCTTTATATATCTCTTTCAAAGAATATGTATTATCTTAATAAATACCTATATATTGTCCCAAAAAAACTTTTCCGTTTTCGGTCCAATGCTCTCAAACCAAAGTAGTTAGGACAAGCCTTGACACTAGAGCTAGAAAACGACATATATACATACATATGTATTTATGCATGTGTGTGGATGTAAAAAATTGCAAACTAATATCCGCGGCAAATATAAGTCTTTCAAACAAAGCTATTCAGCCAAATATTTTGAAATACAGAATGTGCCTTAAAATTGTGTATATTTAGCATGTTGTGTATGTCTGCTTTATAAATATAAATGCTTTCTCATTCTTGGCGCTGGCTGAAACAAAAGCAGAGCCGAGAAATGAGAGCAAGGGAGAGAGAACAAAATGCGCGGCTAACTTATTTTAAAGTTTGTTATCTGAGTAACGGGTATCTGATAGTCGAGGTACTCGACTATAGCGTTCTTCCTTGTCTTTAATAAGTTTTGAATTTCGAATTAAGTTTTATCAAAATCGGACGACTTCTTCATATAGCTGCTATAGGAACGATTGGAAAATTGGTCGGAAAATAATATGAAACAAATTATAGCTTCGGTGTTTATACCCGTTACTCGTAGAGTAAAAGGGTATACTAGGTTCGTCGGAAAGTATTTAACACACAGAAGGAAGCGTTTCCGACCCCATAAAGTATATATATTCTTGATCAGGATCACAAGCCGGGCGCTGTGGGCGCCCACAATTTTCATGCTAGATAAAAAATGTTAACTGAAATGTATGTAGGATCGCCGGTGATGGTTCAAAGATAATCTCAACAATTAAGTTTAATGACTTTATTTAATTGATAGACAATAAGATATTCCGTTTTACATCTTCTTCCTCGGAAAAACAGAAAGCAAAAGCGAGTACTCTATGCGACGATTCTTTTCGTGCGGTATCGAATATAATATTTTAACAGAGTTGCAAGCGATAATTTTACGTTAACAAAATTGAATATACCTTAATGTAAATAAAGTAAAATAAGTTTAGGCAGAGCTGTTGTAGACATGACCACTCCTTGTCTTCTTTTCCTTTCCCACAATCGGCCATCCTGATTCATCATTCGGCTCGAATGATGGTTCTTCTGCTGAGTCTGACTGAGGATTCCATTTCTTCATATATTCAGCGACGGTTGATGTTTTCCCTGGACCTTCATGGTCACCAACTTTCTCCACGTCATATCGGCAATGGGGAAGAGTCGTGACTACTTTGTAAGGTCCAAAGAATTTTGGTTTTAACTTTAAGCCGGTCCCGTACTGTGTGCGCTTTATGGCGACGAGTTCGTTGATTTTGTAATTCAGCTCCTTCTTACGACCCTTGTTAAAGGACCTACGATTCTCTTGCTGAATTTTTGAGATGTTACTCTTCGCTTCCATACGAACGGTCTCTCTCTCTTGGTCCAATTCTTCGATAGCGGCGTCTTCAAGGAACGTGTTGAGCTCGGATAGTTTGTTGGTCCTCATTTCAACCCCTGTTAATATCCTGAAGGGTGATAGTTTCGTGCTTCTTGGGGGTGTGCTGTTCATTACTTGCTGCACAACCTCTAGATGTTTATACCAGCTGGACGATTTCTCTTGACAAAGCTTGGCCAACATTGGGATTATGATTTTATGGATTCGCTCCACCTGACCATTCCCTCGGCGAACTCCAGTGGCTATCATTAGATGCTGTATCCCGTTCTCGTCGCAGTATTGCCTAAATGTGTTTGCAACAAACGCTGCCCCTCTATCTGATATTATGCGCTTAGGGTTTCCAAACACTGCCGCTTGACGGGTAAGTCGATCGATAACTCCTTCAGCGGTTGTATTTTTTGTCGGGTGGAGCCAGACAAACTTAGAGAACGCATCGATCACGACGAGAATGTAGTTATAGTTCTTGCTGGTCTGCTCTATTGGTCCTACATGATCAACATGATATGTTTCCAACGGCTTGTCATCTTTGTTAATGGGTGTTAAGAAACCTTCCTTTTTGCCTGCCTTGCCTTCAGAAATAATACATTCGACGCAACTCTTGACCACTCTTATTACTTTTTTCGATAAGTTCGGTATGTAAAATATCTTCTCGACAGCCTCTTGAGTTCTTTTTACTGAGAAATGTCCTTGCTTATGGGCCATACGAATGATTTCTTCCTCCATTAATGTGGGCACCACAATCAGTTCTTTGACAGGATCCTTGTACAATATGCCATGCTTAATAAAGAAGTCACCATATGTGCTGTTTTCGAGGGCGGCCATTACTGCCCGAACCCATTCATCCTGCGACTGTGCTTCCTGCAACTTGTGATGCAAAGTGTCTTCCAACATTAGACATGAAACACGACTTAAGGCGTCTACGTGACGTATTTTGCTGCCGCTTCGATGTTCGATGACATAGTCATAATCCTGGAGAAACAATGCCCACCGTGCCACTCTTAGAGGAACTTCTCCACGCTTTTTCATCGTTAAAGCAAATGCGTTGCAGTCGGTTATAATTTTGAACTTTATCCCAAGTAAATAGACACGCCATTATTTTAAAGCTTCAACTATAGCCAACACTTCGAGCTCGTAAGAGTGGTATTTCTCTTCAGCTGGCTTCGTCTTTCGACTTAGGTATTGGATAGGGTGCAACTGTTGATCGTCCGGATCTTTTTGCAGATGAACACCCCCGTAACAGTGCATAGAAGCGTCAGTGTGTATCTCCGTTTGAGCTTTAGGATTATATAAACGTAACACCGGTGCAGATATCAATGCTACTTTTAGTTGCTCAAATGCTACAAGCTGTTCTTCGGCGAATCGGAAAGGAATTTCCTTACGAAGCAAGTCGGAAAGTGGTTTGGCTTTCAACGCGTAATCTGCAATGAATCGCCTAAAATAGGATGTTAGTCCAAGGAAACGCTGAAGACTCTTTCGGTCATGTGGAATTGAAAAGTTCTTGACTGCTTAAGTTTTGGCCTCTGACGGTCTTATGGTCTCTCCTTCGACAATGTACCCCAAAAAGTCTACCTTTCCCTTGAGAAACTGGCATTTGCTCCACTTAATTTTCAAGTTAAACTCCGAAGCTCGATTTAGGACACGCTCTAACTTTTGTATTCCTTCATTTACATTCTTAGAGGGAATAATGAGATCATCCATGTATGTTACGACTGTACCATCTTGCACCATATCTAGTAGAATCGCATAAATGTATCTTGAAAATACGACTGGTGAGTTCGAAATTCCAAAAGGGACATATAAAAACTCGAATTGCCCTGCATGTGTCACGAAAGATGTATATTTTCTCGAATTTTGCTCAACTGGTACATGGAAAAATCCATTCGCTAAGTCAAGTGTTGTGAAGAGGCTGTTTCCTTGCAGTTTTTCAATGACATCGTCTATAAGTGGCATCGGAAAATGATCCTTGGCAATCTTAGCGTTTAGTCGTCTATAATCGCAGCAAAGGCGCTTGCCGCCATCCTTTTTCGGTACCAAGACAACCGGCGAGGCATACTCAGACGAACTTGGTTGGACAATCTTCTCTTCTAACCATTTCTCTACCTGGTTGTCGATAATTGTCTTGTCTGCAGGTGAAATGCGCCGAGGGCGTTCATAGACTGGGTATTCGTCATTTAGCAATATCTTCATCTGAATGGGACTGTCCTTTTTCTTCTCTGGCTTGTAGTTGTTGATCAAATCTCTTACAGTTTTAGCAATTGGCCTCTCCAGGTGAGCGACGTCGATCTCGGGATCCTCACCTTCAGCAAAAAGACACATCTGGGGGTATTCCTGGAATATGTGTAACTCAGACTGGACTGCTTTCTCTCCGGCAAAAGATTCCAGGATGTTGTGGTTCCCTTTTTGTTGAAATGTTACCGAATTCTCTGAGAATATCAAGTCCACCAGCTTCAGGACGCTATTCCCGATGACTGCTGAGTACTTAATATCATTTCTGCTGGTAACGTGAAAGTTTAAGTCCAAACAAGCGTTGTCTACCACAACTATGGTTGCGAAACTGCCAAGCGTATTTAGCTCGCTGTTACAAATACCCAATAAACAGTGTTTTTCGTTTGTAAGCTCGATATTTCCTAGCTTTTGAACTACGTCATCAGGGATAAGGCAAAGATCACAGCCTGTATCGATCAAAGCGGAAAATCGAACGCCATTACAGGAAATTTCCTTAAATATACATTTGCCATTGCTACTGATATGGTTCGTCATGGAGTTGGCACTTTTTCCCTCCTTCTTTTCAGCGATCCTATTGCCTGGACAATTCGATGCCTTGTGGCCAAGCTGTTCGCATCTGTAGCATTTAATGGGCTGTTTACACTCCCTGGCAAAATGCGAAGGATCACCACACTTGAAACATTTTTTGGAATGCTGTTTGATCACATCAGGTTTCTTGTCTTCATTGGTATAATGAGATTTAGCCGTATTAAGCAATTGAGGGCGACTGCAGCGAATTTTCTCATATACCTTTATTTGCTCCTTCAGTTCCTGCAGAGTCCTGGCCTAGTATAAGTTGCTTTTGTTGGCTCTCGAGTCGGGTATCCCTTCGATGAAGTACTCTATAAGGCTGGGGTCGTCCAGATTGACAGGCTTTCCTATTTCCATGAGTGAATAGAGATACTCCTTGTAATCCTCATTTGGGCCTTTTCGCCGGTTTTTTAATGTTAGGTGGACTTCAATTGCCGATACCTCTGAGCCGAACTCAGCTTCTAAAGCTCGCTTGAGAGTTGACCAGTTGGAAATACCTGGCTGACTTCGAACAAATATTTTAGCTGCTCCCTTTAACAATTGCTTCGAATAGATAAACATTTGAAGACTATTCCATTGGACTGCTGCGGCATTATCTTCAAACTCTTGGATCCAGCTGTGAACAGACGGCTGGCTCGAACCATTAAACTGAGAAAGTGAGTCCTCAATGTCGCGCAGTGTAAATGAACTACGGCCTTCGTCTGATTTGGGTCTTGGGTTGTGCATTGAACTTGCATCCCCGTAGTCAGATTCCTCATCCGCGATGTCGTCAGCCGATAAGTTGTAGTGGTCGAGAAGTCTGTCCTGCAATGTTTGCTTTCTACCTCTTGTAGCTAAATTAAGCTGTGATAATTGCTCTTTTAGCTCGTTTACGTTAAGCGACAAAATTTCTTCCCTCTGCATTCTGTACTCGTTGTTACTCTCTGCTTACATATAGTAGAAATTTTTCAATTATAAAAAATTATTGTACTTAACTTAATGGTTAAATTTTGTGAAATATTATAGGTTATAGGTATAAAAATACAAAAAAAAATGATCCAGATCGCTCACTGTCCTCTTCTGCGAACAGCGCAGTTCTGGTACTTGCTGGTAGTCTCAAGTCTTCCTTCTTTGGCACGACACACCCTGTGGCCAAGGTGACGCTGCTTTTCAGACTTTTTCACCCAATTTGCGCTTTCCCAAAGCAAGATTTTGACGCCTCCTCGCTCACTTGCAGAACCTTTGCGCAGGTTGCGCACCTTACTTTACCTCTCAGGTGTATACGATCTGCCAGTGAACTGCTTTCCCTCCTTCTAGAACAATGTTGTCCGCACTCTGATTTTAATGAATCTGTGTGGCACGTCCGCTTTTCTGCCGTTTTTCCAAGTAAATCCCACTTCTGACACCAAATTTGTAGGATCGCCGGTGATGGTTCAAAGATAATCTCAACAATTAAGTTTAATGACTTTATTTAATTGATAGACAATAAGATATTCCGTTTTACATCTTCTTCCTCGGAAAAACAGAAAGCAAAAGCGAGTACTCTATGCGACGATTCTTTTCGTACGGTATCGAATATAATATTTTAACAGAGTTGCAAGCGATAATTTTACGTTAACAGATTTGAATATACCTTAATGTAAATAAAGTAAAATAAGTTTAGGCAGAGCTGTTGTAGCCATGACCACTCCTGGTCTTCTTTTCCTTTCCCACATGTATTGGTCAATACCTATCGATTGATCCAAAAAAAATTTGCCACGCCTACTCTTACGCCCGTAACGCTTAAATCTGTTTACCGCCGGTAGGTGGCGCATTTCAATGTCGCTTTGCTGCTTGCATCTCCATTTACCTTTGGTCCCATTATCTGAGTAACGGGTATCTGATAGTCGAGGTACTCGACTATAGCGTTCTTTCTTGTTTAACATATAACCTCTTAAGCTTGGAAATAACATTTTTATACCCGTTACTCGTAGAGTAAAGGGGTATACTAGATTCGTCGGAAAGTATGTAACAGGCAGAAGGAAGCGTCTCCGACCCCATAAAGTATATATATTCTTGATCAGGATCACTAGCCGAGTCGATCTAGCCATGTCCGTCTGTCCGTCTGTCTGTCCGGATGGAAACTATGGGAGCTAGGCTATTGAGATTTGGCGTGCAGGTTCCTGAGCTTCTTACGCAGCGCAAGTTTGTTTCAGTAGAGGGCCACGCCCACCCTAACGTCCACAAACCGCCCAAAACTGTGGCTCCTACAGGTTTGATGCTAGAATAAAAATTTTAACTGAAATGTAATGTTCTCATCAATACCTATTGATTGACCCAAAAAAAAGTTTGCCACGCCCACCCTAACGCCCATAACGCTTAAATCTGTATACCGCCGGTAGGTGGCGCATTTTAATCTCGCTTTGCTACTTGCATATCTCTATAGTCGAGGTACCCGCCCTGCGATTACCGGCGAAGTTCCCGAACAGCAATCGCCCAACTCCGCGAGTGCCAGAACGACGAGATACTGGTCAGAAGACAGCGCAGAGGACATCGACAGCGACGCCAGCAGACATTTCCGGCAGCCACGTTACCACCGCCGCGCGGAGCTCATTGGGGAGCGCAGGAGCGTCGCGGACGTCACGCATTAGGGTGAAGCCGGGTGGAACGTTCGTCTGCGCTAGGCGTAAAGCGAAGTGAACTGCTAGACAGCTTCCTGGCGGCAGCCTTGACTGTCAGCGCGAACTGAGCAAGAACCTAGCGGGACCGTCCGGGACAGAGCAAGGGACATGTATTGCCTCGAAAGGCGTCGGCCTGGAGAGCAAGGCTTGATCACCCTAGTCTGAGAACGAAGCCCACAAGGCCGAACTCTCTGCGGGTCTAAGGTGCAACAAGGACCCCGAGGCAGCGCGTCGGCAAGCAAGCGGAAGCGGCCACTACGAGCGTCCCGAAACCCAGGATCCAGTGGAAGCCGAGTCAACGCGACGAGGAGCCAGAAAGAGGAGCACCAGCAGCCGGCGGAACCAGAGCCAGGAGATACCGAAGCCAGCCCAGCTACACACCCGCTGTACTAATACCACGAGAATAAATACCACTGTTACCATTTGAACCCTTTGTTTTCTCACTGATCTACGGGCAATCACGTCATAAAAATTTGGTGGGACGCCCATAACGCTTAAATCTGTCTACCGCCGGTAAATGGCGCATTTTAATCTAGCTTTGCTGCTTGCATATCTCCATTTCCTATTGGTCCCTTTAGCTGAGTAACGGGTATCTGATAGTCGAGGTACTCGACTATAGCGTTCTTCCTTGTTTAACATATAACCTCCTAAGCTTGGAAATAACATTTTTATACCCTTGCAGAGGGTATATTGATTTCAGTCAGAAGTTTGCAACGCAGTGAAGGAGACGTTTCCGACCCCATAAAGTATATATATTCTCGATCAGCATGACTAGACGAGTCGATCTAGCCATGTCCGTCTGTCCGTCCGTTTCTACGCAAATTAGTCTCTCAGTTTTAAAGCTATCGGGCTGAAACTTTCCCAAAAGTCTTACATCTTTTGCAGGTAGTATATACGTCGGAACCAGCCGGATCGGACAACTAAATCTTATAGCTCCCATAGGAATATTAGGAAAAACAAATTAAAAAAAATTATATCTTTGGTGTTTTTTAGCATATAACCTCCTAAGCTTGGAAATAACATTTTTTAATTAGTTTTGAATTTCGAATTTAATTTTATCAAAATCGGAAGACTATATCATATAGCTTCCATAGGAACGGTCGTAAAATTGGTGGAAAAATAATATGAAACAAATTATAGCTTCGGTGTTTTTCAACATATAACCTCCAACGCTTGGAAATAACATTTTTTAATTAGTTCTGAGTTTCGAATTTAATTTTGTCAAAATCGGACGACTATATCATATAGCTGCCATAGGAACGATCGGAAAATTGGTAGGAAAATAATATGAAACAAATTATAGCTTCGGTGTTTTTTAAGATATTACCTCCTACGCTTGGAAATAACATTTTTTAATTATTTCTGAATTTCGAATTTAATTTTATCAAAATCGGACGACTATATCATATAGCTGCCATAGGAACGATCGGAAAATTGGTAGGAAAATAATATGAAACAAATTAAGGCTTCGGTGTTTTTTGACATATTATCTTATACTTTTGGGAATATCATTTTTGTTTTTTTAAATTTAATAATTAAAGCTGCAAGGGTATATAAGCTTCGGCTTGCCGAAGCTAACTTCCTTTCTTGTTTTAACATAAAACCTCTTAAGCTTGGAAATGACATTTTTATACCCTTGCAGACACCCAGAAAAAAAAGAACGAAAAAAAACAAGAACATTTTTCATGAAATGCGAACAATCCGTTCTCCATTTTTAGTTCTCACATTTCGAACGTTTGTTCACGAAAATCGCACGAAAATCGAACAATTTCTACCGACGAACAACTTGGTTCCAAATTGCGAAAAATGTTCTCAGATATCGAACGCCGTTCATGAAAAAGCTGCGATAGACGCGTTTGAAGTCTATCGAAATCGATAATTTTTCGCCACATTGTTGAGTTTGTTTATTGTGCAAAGTGGCCAAGATGGATAAAAATTTAAGTGTGAACGTTTTTACGTGCGAGTACGACGGTAAGTAGTAAATAAAGGTTCAATTTAAATGAATCACTTTAGATATAGTTTAATTTAACAAGAAAGAGAAGCCCACACAGTGTTGACGGACGACGACTCTAAGCTGCTGGAGTTCTTAGAAGAACGAGAAATTCTTGCAGCATTTACATACATATTTAAAAGGTGAGTAGATGTTGAAAGAAATATATAAAATCGTATGTTAGAGTCTTCCATAGCAAAGCTATTCAGCCACCTTAAAAAAGTGTGAGTACATACTTATTTTAATACAAGTATGTTTTTTTCTCAGAATCGCAAGTGACCTTTGCACCTTACCGAGGACGACATCGAGTCAGCTATCGGGCCGATAGGTCTTAGGGCTCTTTTCAGAGCACGGCTTTCTGAATGGAAAAAGGAGACGGTACGTACACATAAAATAACAAGCCCAAAAAGCAGTCTGCAAACGACACACTTTCGTTGTTTTGTTTGAAAATTCCATTAGTTTGGAGCTCAAGCAGAGACAGAGCATAGTTCTACTCCAAGTACATCCCTACAAACAACATTTGTGAACATTTCGAAATCAAAAGTTCTTAATAAGGTAAAATACTAATTATCTATACAGACTATATAATTAATTTTAAGTTGTTTCAGGACTTGGTCTTATTATTACAAGAAACATCAAAAGGGAATTCAATTATTGAGCACTATAGGAAAAATAAGAAATTAACGGACTTTCATAGATATGGCTTGATTGACATTATTATAGAAGAAGTCATTTTCTCTCAGACAGTGCTTAAGGATTGGCAGTTTAACCAATTATTTCAAGAAATTTGTGAATCATTTCCATGCGAAAGTCAACTGAAAGTAATTCTAAACATTATTTATAGCAATAGCTGCAAACTAGTATAAAGGCGACTTTAAAATATTTTTACTTTTTACTTCACAGGATTTTTATTACATTCCAAGGAAGAACAGAAATAATGCTGCGGGGCGGTTGTTTTCCCGGTACAAAAGCAAGTGCTACAAAAAACGTAAGCTCCAAGCTTCTTCGTCTCCGTCGAGGCCTTGCTTTCCTAATTTGGACTCACTTATTGAAGTAGATCCAATAATTTGTATTGCTTACAAGGCCGCTCTTAATCGAGACGGAGACGATTGGGCTGGAGTCATTGATAAATGGCGAAAGACTTATCACTCTCGTCAGAAGGATTTGAAGACAAAGGGCAGCTTGGAGTTTTTAACAGAATGGTCAAAATTTGCTCATCCGAAAGCTGACGAACTGGTAATTTTAGATTGTCCTATAATTGCATTTTTATTTTTATATATTATAATTGTAGATCAAAATTGATTTTGATATTCTCTACCCTTCGAAGGGAAACCTACTTTTCGCAAAGTGGTCATTTTTCAAGAAGCATATCGAAGCTCATTATAAAAAAATTACGAATGCTTACTGCAAAAATCTATTCCTTTCTGGCTCGTCAACTGAAAATATAGGTTTGTAAATTGCCTTTTAATATTTCCTTTAGGTATATTAAAAATTAATGTTACAGATGCTCAGGACTACATTTACGCCATTCTTTTAGTAGCCATATTGCCTTCGACTACTAGGTTTCCATCTGAATCTGGAAAAAGGACGAAGAAAGCAACCATACTCGACGCTCAAGAGAGTCTGGTTTTATGTTTGCCAACTCTAAACGACTACCAGAGGCAAATGGAGGCAGTGATCAACAAATATTATAACGCTGGTCAAAGTCTGCAACCATTCATTATCGTCGAAGGACTAACTCCAGATGAAATCCGTGGATTCTACATCAGCTTTAACAAGGTCCTGCTAAAATGTGGGTCTATTATTGAGTGTCTAGACGTATGTTTTAAAATCTTTCAAGTCTTAGGGCTACAATATCCACAAGCTTGTTACAATGTTTGGTTATTTTTTCAAACCTTTTTTTATGAAATAACCACTGAACACGACAAAAAATCTGTCAGTCTAATCAGCCTTGTTAATACTTTCAACGACATTCAGAAGTAACTAGCAAAATGTATTTTTGTTTTAAGTGTCATAAAGACTTTGTATCTCCTACTTTATTAATACGCCATTTAAAAGATGACCATATATTACCCACTACTTTTTTAAAGTTAGAGTGTAAGCAAGAAAGATGTAATCAAAACTTTACAACTTTAAGAAACTTTAGAGTGCACCTCGAAAAAACGCACAAATGTAAAAGCGTTACTTTAAAATCTGATGAAATGGCCGGTTGTTCATTTCAAACATTTATGTTGGAACAAGATACATCAGCCCACATAAATCAAAATACCTTGCCAGATCTTGATTTAAAAATCATCAATATTCCAAATACTATCAAACATTTAAAAAAGCAAGCGTTACATTTATCTCTAAACCTGTACCAAGAAAGTTTCATGCCCAGGAATCAAGTTCTTAAAGTTCAAAAAATGATTTCTAGTTTATTTTTATCAGCATCCACTGCAATTGAAAAATCATTAAACAATAATGAAAATAATGAAGATTTAAATTGTATTCTAAATTTTTGCAAAAATCCTTTTATTGACATTAAAACAGAATATAGGCTATTCAAAATGTTAAAAGAACTCAATTTGTACGAGGAACCAACCGACAAGACTATTCTAACAACAATTGCTGAAAAAGTCATTCAGGGTAATCCTACATTATCTTCCAAGTCGGCAACTATTTGCATAATGCCACTTAAGTTTTTTTTTAAATCAATATTTGAAATCCCTGAACTTTTAAACACAACTTTGAAAAATACCGAAATGTACTTAAAAAGCAAAACCATAAGTAACTTTGCTAGTGGAGAGTTGTTTAAAAAGAAAATTAAAGAGTTTACGTCCGAATTGATTATACCGTTCATTCTTTATCTAGATGATTTTCAAATCAACAATCCTCTAGGAAGCCACAAAACTTCCATATGTGGTGTTTATATAAGCTTTCCGACTATGCCAGATTATTTACTATCTAAATTAGAATATATTTTACCCGCTGCTTACATGCAGACAAAGGATTTAAAACACCTTGGTTATGAGAAGTCACTTTTTTCTTTGGTAGAAGTGCTGAAAGAGCTGCAAGAAGGTATAGCAATAGATACTGGAGGTAAAACACGCACGGTCCATTTCGTATTAGGATTGATTGTAGGTGACAATTTAGGTCTCAATAGCGTTTTAGGCTACGTGCAGTCATTCAATGCTTTGAAATACTGCAGAGCGTGCACTAGATCTCGATCCGAAATGCAATTCGATACAGAACAGTCAACAGAAGCATTAAGAAACAAAGAAAATTATAAATCCGATTTGCAATTGAATAATTTTAAGGAAACAGGAGTTAAAAATAGTTGCATATTTGAAAGGTTACCTGGCTTCAGTGTTACCGATAATATAACGTTCGATATCATGCATGATATATTTGAAGGCGTTTGCCAATATGACTTATGCAACGTATTGCAATCGCTGATTAATGATAATGTTATTTCTTTAAGTACCATAAATAGTAGAAAATCTCTTTTCCAGTTTGGAGAAATTGAAATTGGAAATATTTTCGGTGACTTAGAACCTCATAGGCTTAATTTTAACTTAAGCATGTCCGCAAGTGAATCAATGTGTTTTGTACATTTTTTAAGTTTCATTATAGGAGATTTGATACCTGTAAACAACAAGCACTGGTTAGTTTTCACATCTTTGTTGAAAATTATTGATGTTATTTTAAAACCAAGTTTCTTAGAAGAAGATTTAAGTGATTTACAATTGTTAATTAAGAAACATCATACAATGTATACAAAACTGTACGGAGCCCTGAAACCAAAGCATCATTTCTTGGTGCACTACGCGACTGCCATTAGGAAATGTGGTCCTCTGCGGAATTTATGGTGTATGCGCTTTGAGGGAAATCACAGAACAGCGAAAATGTATTTCAACAATACCATGTCGAGAGTAAATTCATCCCTCTCAGTTGCAAAAAAAGCTGGTCTTCGATTTTCTACATTTTTTTTAAATCGGGAAAACGGTTTTGAACCACCATTTCACTTAGAGTTTTCAAAAACTTTAGATTTAACGCAAGAGACATATTTTAAAAATATCAAAACTGAATATAATATTAATTTCAAAAGCTGTAAAATTGCGGATGATATAGTTTTTAAAGGAACGCGCTATAAATGTAACTATCACTTAGCTGCTAATGTAAATAATAAACTAGAAATGTATAGAATAAAATATTTTATAATTCAGGGTAGTCTTGTATATATAGTATGTAACGAAATTAATGTAAAACGTTTCGATGACCATTTTCAGGCCTATGAAGTTGGTTCTGGAAAGGATTCTATAAGTATTAAGACTTTCGACGATATATTTTCCCTTCCTTTTCACATTTATCCCCTTAACAATAACAAAGTGTTTTTTAGAATTAAATATGTACCCAATGATTAATAAAAATATAAAAAAACAAAAATATATATAAACGTTTTTTATTACAGCGATTAGGATTATTTACCAACCGTTCCTTTTTCAAGAACGTTCTGTTCACACAATGTGCCAGAGGCGTTCCAAAATTGTGCCCTATACGTTAAGAAAAAAATACCAGTTCGTTACCTAATTAAGACCCTTATGTTAATAATTCAATACAAAAGTGTTCATAAACTGACCACATTCGTTCGGAAACCACCACCGAAATTTCGGTCACATTTTACGAACGTCCGAACAAACGGGCTCACGCACTTTGACAACTTTTGGTCTTGATTTTTGAACGTTTCGAACGGATTTTTTTCTGGGTGGAGGGTATAATGATTTCAGTCAGAAGTTTTCAACGCAGTGAAGGAGACGTTTCCGACCCCATAAAGTATATATATTCTTGATCAGCATCACTAGACGAGTCGATCTAGCCATGTCCGTCTGTCCGTCCGTTTCTAGTCTCTCAGTTTTAAAGCTATCGGGCTGAAACTTTCCCAAAAGTCTTATATCTTTTGCAGGTAGTATATAAGTCGGAACCAGCCGGATCGGACAACGATATCTTATAGCTCCCATAGGAATAATCGGAAAAAAAATGTTAAAAAATTATATCTTTGGTGTTTTTTATCATATTACCTCCTTTCCTTGGAAATAACATTTTTTAATTAGTTCTGAATTTCGAATTAAATTTTATAAAAATCGGACGACTATATCATATAGCTGCCATAGGGACGATCGGAAAATTGTTGGGAAAATAATATGAAACAAATTATAGCTTCGGTGTTTTTTTATACCCTTGCAGAGGGTATATTGATTTCAGTCAGAAGTTTGCAACGCAGTGAAGGAGACGTTTCCGACCCCATAAAGTATAAATACTTTATCAGCATGACTAGACGAGTCGATCTAGCCATGTCCGTCTGTCCGTCTGTCCGTCCGTTTCTACGCAAACTAGTCTCTCAGTTTTAAAGCTATCGGGCTGAAACCTTCCCAAAAGTCTTATATCTTTTGCAGGTAGTATATAAGTCGGAACCAGCCGGATCGGACAACTATATCTTATAGCTCCCATAGGAATAATCGGACAAAAAAATTTAAAAAAATTATATATTTGGTGTTTTTTTGCATATAACCTCCTAAGCATGGAAATAACATTTTTTAATTAGTTTTGAATTTTGAATTAAATTTTATCGAAATCGGACGACTATATCATATAGCTGCCATAGGAACGATCGGAAAATTAATATGAAACAAATAATAGCTTCGGTGTTTTTCAACATATAACCTCCAACGCTTGGAAATAACATTTTTTAATTAGTTCTGAATTTCGAATAAAATTTTATCAAAATCGGACGACTATATCATATAGCTGCCATAGGAATGATCGGAAAATTGGTAGGAAAATAATATGAAAAAAATTATAGCTTCTGTGTTTTTTGACATATTTATTATACTATTGGGAATATCATTTTTTGTGTTTTTAAATTTAATAATTATAAGTGCAAGGGTATATAAGCTTCGGCTTGCCGAAGCTAACTTTCTGTCTTGTTTTTAATTAATTTTGAATTTCGAATTACGTTTTATCAAAATCGGACGACTGCATCATATAGCTGCTATAGGAACGATCGGAAAATTGGTGGGAAAATAATATGAAACAAATTATAGCTTCAGTGTTTATACCCGTTACTCGTAGAGTAAACTAGATTCGTCGGAAAGTATTTGACAGACAGAAGGAAGCGTTTCCGACCCCATAAAGTATATATATTCTTGATCAGGATCACTAGCCGAGTCGATCTAGCCATGTCCATCTGTCCGGATGAACGCTGAGATCTCGGAGCTAGGCTATTGAGATTTGGCGTGCAGATCCCTGAGCT
This sequence comes from Drosophila suzukii, assembly GCF_043229965.1. Lineage (NCBI taxonomy): Eukaryota > Metazoa > Arthropoda > Insecta > Diptera > Drosophilidae > Drosophila > Drosophila suzukii. Next base: position 637,728 of record NW_027255901.1, on the reverse strand, counting down.
TCTTACGCAGCGCAAGTTTGTTTCAGCAGAGTGCAACGCCCACTCTAACGCCCACAAACCGCCCAAACCTGTGACGCCCACAATTTTCATGCTAGATAACAAATTTTAACTAGTCAATACCTATCGATTGATCCAAAAAAAATATGCCGTCCCCTCTTTAACGCCCATAACGCTTAAATCTGTCTACCGCCTGTAGGTGGCGCATTTTAATCTCGCTTTGCTGCTTGCATATCTCCATATCCCTTTGGTCCCTTTAGCTGAGTAACGGGTATCTGATAGTCAAGGTACTCGACTATAGCGTTCTTCCTTGTTATACCCGTTACTCGTAGAGTAAAAGGGTATACTAGATTCGTCGGAAAGTATTATACAGACAGAAGGAAGCGTTTCCGACCCCATAAAGTATATATATTCTTGACCAGGATCACTAGCCGAGTCGATCTAGCCATGTCCGTCTGTCCTTCTGTCCGTATGAACGCTGAGATCTCGGAAACTAGGCATGCAGATTCCTAAGGTTCCTGCGCAGCGCAAGTTTGTTTCAGCAGAGTGCCACGCCCACTCTAACGCCTACAAACAGCCCAAAACTGTGGCTCCTACAGTTTTGATGCTAGAATACAAATTTTAACTGAAATGTATTGTTCTCGTCAATATTGATTGACTCAAAAAAAGTTTGCCACGCCCACTCTAACGCCCACAAGCCGCCCAAGCCTGTGGCGCCCTCAATTTTCATGCTATATAAAAAATTTTAACTGAAATGTATTGGTCTCGTCAATAGTTACCGATGGATCCAAAAAAAAATTTGCCACGCCCACTCTTACGCCCATAACGCTTAAATCTGTCTACCGCAGGTAGGTGGCGCATTTCAATCTCGCTTTGCTACTTGCATATCTCCATTTCCCTTTGGTCCCTTTACCTGAGTAACGGGTATCTGATAGTCGAGGTACTCGACTATAGCGTTCTTTCTTGTTATACCCGTTACTCTTAGAGTAAAAGGGTATACTAGATTAGACGGAAAGTATGTAGCAGGCAGAAGGAAGCGTTTCAGACCCCACAAAGTATATACATTCTTGATCAGGATCACTAGCCGAGTCGATCTAGCCATGTCCGCCTGTCCGTATGTCTGTATGAACGCTGAGATCTCGGAAACTATACAAGCTACAATACTGGGATTAGGCATGCAGATTCCTAAGATTCCTGCGCAGCGCAAGTTTGTTTCAGCAGAGTGTCACGCCCACTCTAACGCCTACAAACCGCCCAAAACTGTGGCTCCTACAGTTTTGATGCTAGAATACAAATTTTAACTGAAATGTATTTTTCTCGTCAATGCCTATCGATTGACCCAAAAAAAGTTTGCCACGCCCACTCTAACGCACACAAACCGCCCAAGCCTGTGGCGCCCACAATTTTCATGCTAGATAAAAAATTTTAACTGAAATGAATTGGCCTCGTCAATACCTACCGATTGATTCAAAAAAAATTTGCCACGCCCACTCTTACGCCCATAACGCTTAAATCTATCTATCGCCGGTAGGTGGCGCATTTCAATCTCGCTTTGCTGCTTCCATATTTCCATTTCCCGTTGGTCCCATTATCTGAGTAACGGGTATCTGATAGTCGAGGTACTCGACTATAGCGTTCTTCCTTGCTTAACATATAACCTCCTAAGCTTGGAAATAACATTTTTATACCCTTGCAGAGGGTATAATGATTTCAGTCAGAAGTTTGCAACGCAGTGAAGGAGACGTTTCCGACCCCATAAAGTATATATATTCTTGATCAGCATCACTAGACGAGTCGATCTAGCCATGTCCATCTGTCCGTCTGTCCGTCCGTTTCTACGCAAACTAGTCTCTCAGTTTTAAAGCTATCGGGCTGAAACTTTCCCAAAAGTCTTATATCTTTTGCAGGTAGTATATAAGTCGGAACCAGCCGGATCGGACAACTATATCTTTTAGCTCCCATAGGAATAATCAGAAGAAAAAAATGTTAAAAAATTATATCTTTGGTGTTTTTTAACATATTACCTCCTTTCCTTGTAAATAAAAGTTTTTAATTAGTTTTGAATTTCGAATTAAATTTTATCAAAATCGGAAGACTATATCATATAGCTGCCATAGGAACGATCGTAAAATTGGTGGGAAAATAATATGAAACAAATTATAGCTTTGGTGTTCCTTAACATATAACCTCCTACGCTTGGAAATAACTTTTTTTAATTAGTTCTGAATTTCGAATTAAATTTTATCAAAATCGGACGACTATATCATGTAGCTGCCATAGGAACGATTGTAAAGTCGGTGGGAAAATAATATGAAACAAATTATAACTTCGATGTTTTTTAACATATAACCTCCTACACTTGGAAATAACATTTTTTAATTCATTCTGAATTTCGAATTTAATTTTATCAAAATCGGACGACTATATCATACAGCTGCCAAAAAAACGATCGTAAAATTGGAAATAAAATTTTTAATTAGTTCTGAATTTTGAATTTGATTTTATCAAAATCGGACGACTATATCATATAGCTGCCATAGGGACGATCGGAAAATTGGTGGGAAAATAATATGAAACAAATTATAGCTTCGGTGTTTTTTATACCTTTGCAGAGGGTATATTGATTTCAGTCAGGAGTTTGCAACGCAGTGAAGGAGACGTTTCCGACCCCATAAAGTATATGTATTCTTGATCATCATGACTAGACGAGTCGATCTAGCCATGTCCGTCTGTCCGTCTGTCCGTCCGTTTCTACGCAAACTAGTCTCTCAGTTTTAAAGCTATCGGGCTGAAACTTTCCCAAAAATCTTATATCTTTTGCAGGTAGTATATAAGTCGGAACCAGCCGGATGGGACAACTATATCTTATAGCTCCTATAGGAATATTCGGAAAAAAATGTTAAAAAATTATATCTTTGGTGTTTTTTATCATATTACCTCCTTTCCTTGGAAATAACTTTTTTTAATTAGTTCTGAATTTCGTATTTAATTTTATCAAAATCGGACGACTATATCATATAGCTGCCATAGGAACGATCGGAAAATTGGTAGGAAAATAACATGAAACAAATTATAGCTTCGGTGTTTTTTAACATATAACCTCCTACGCTTGGAAATAACATTTTTTAATTCATTCTGAATTTCGAATTTAATTTTATCAAAATCGGACGACTATATCATATAGATGCCAAAGGAACGATCGTAAAATTGGAAATAAAATTTTTAATTAATTCTGAATTTTGAATTTAATTTTATCAAAATTTGACGACTATATCATCTAGCTGCCATAGGGACGATCGGAAAATTGGTTGGAAAATAATATGAAACAAATTATAGCTTCGGTGTTTTTTTTAATATAAAACCTCTTAAGCTTGGAAATTACATTTTTATACCCTTGCAGAGGGTATAATGATTTCAGTCAGAAGTTTGCAACGCAGTGAAGGAGACGTTTCCGACCCCATAAAGTATATATGTTCTTGATCAGCATCACTAGACGGCTCGATCTAGCCTTGTCCGTCTGTCCGTCCGTTTCTACGCAAACTAGTCTCTCAGTTTTAAAGCTATCGGGCTGAAACTTTCCCAAAAATCTTATATCTTTTGCAGGTAGTATATAAGTCGGAACCAGCCGGATGGGACAACTATATCTTATAGCTCCTATAGGAATAATCGGAAAAAAAATGTTAAAAAATTATATCTTTGGTGTTTTTTATCATATTACCTCCTTTCCTTGGAAATAACATTTTTTAATTAGTTCTGAATTTCGAATTCAATTTTATAAAAATCGGACGACTATAGCTGCCATAGGAACGATCGTAAAATCGGTGGGAAAATAATATGAAACAAATTATAACTTCGGTGTTTTTTAACATATAACCTCCTACGCTTGGAAATAACATTTTTTAATTGATTCTGAATTTCGAATTTAATTTTATCAATATCGGACGACTGTATCATATAGCTGCCAAAGGAACGATCGTAAAATTGGAAATAAAATTTTTAATTAGTTCTGAATTTTGAATTTAATTTTATCAAAATTTGACGACTATATCATCTAGCTGCCATAGGGACGATCGGAAAATTGGTTGGAAAATAATATGAAACAAATTATAGCTTCGGTGTTTTTTTTTAACATAAAACCTCTTAAGCTTGGAAATTACATTTTTATACCCTTGCAGAGGGTATAATGATTTCAGTCAGAGGTTTGCAACGCAGTGAAGGAGACGTTTCCGACCCCATAAAGTATATATGTTCTTGATCAGCATCACTAGACGGCTCGATCTAGCCTTGTCCGTCTGTCCGTCCGTTTCTACGCAAACTAGTCTCTCAGTTTTAAAGTTATCGGGCTGAAACTTTCCCAAAAATCTTATATCTTTTGCAGGTAGTATATAAGTCGGAACCAGCCGGATCGGACTACTATATCTTATAGCTCCTATAGGAATATTCGGAAAAAAATGTTAAAAAATTATATCTTTGGTGTTTTTTATCATATTACCTCCTTTCCTTGGAAATAACATTTTTTAATTAGTTCTGAATTTCGAATTCAATTTTATAAAAATCGGACGACTATAGCTGCCATAGGAACGATCGTAAAATCGGTGGGAAAATAATATGAAACAAATTATAACTTCGGTGTTTTTTAACATATAACCTCCTACGCTTGGAAATAACATTTTTAAATTCATTCTGAATTTCGAATTTAATTTTATCAAAATCGGACGACTATATCATATAGCTGCCATAGGGACGATCGGAAAATTGGTGGGAAAATAATATGAAACAAATTATAGCTTCGGTGTTTTTTATACCCTTGCAGAGGGTAGTCAGAAGTTTGCAGTCAGAAGTTTGCAACGCAGTGAAGGAGACGTTGCCGACCCCATAAAGTATATATATTCTTGATCAGCATCACTAGACTAGTCGATCTATCCATGTCCGTCTGTCCGTCCGTTTCTACGCAAACTAGTCTCTCAGTTTTAAAGCTATCGACCTGAAACTTTCCCAAATGTCTTATATCTTTTGCAGGTATTATATATGTCGCAACCAGCCGGGTCGGACAACTATATCTTATAGCTCCCATAGGAATAATCGGACAAAAAAATTAAAAAAAATTATATCTTTGGTGTTTATTTAGCATATAACCTTCTAAGCTTGGAAATAACATTTTTTAATTAGTTTTGAATTTTGAATAAAATTTTATCGACATCGGACGGAAAATTGGTGGAAAAATAATATGAAACATATTATAGCTTCGGTGTTTTTCAACATATAACCTCCAACGCTTGGAAATAACATTTTTTAATTAGATCTTAGTTTCGAATTAAATTTTATCAAAATCGGACGACTTTATCATATAGCTGCCATAGGAACGATCGGAAAATTGGTAGGAAAATAATATGAAACAAATTAAGGCTTCGGTGTTTTTTGACATATTATCTTATACTATTGGGTATATATTTTTTTGTTTTTTTAAATTTGATAATTATAGCTGCAAGGGTATATAAGCTTCGGCTTGCCGAAGCCAACTTTCTTTCTTGTTTTTATGTTATTTTTTGTAATTGATTTTTTTAGCCATGTCCGGCTGTCTTAAAGCTATCGCGCTGAAACTTTTCCAAAAGTCTTCTTTCTTATGCAGAAAGTATATAAGTCGGAACCAGCCTGATAGGATATCTTATAGCTCCCATAGGAATAATCAAAAAAAATTTTTTTTATTATATCTTAGGTGTTATTTTCTTTATTTTTTTAAAATTATTAAAAAAAAAAAATTGCTTTGTTGATTTTGATCGTATTTTCCTTTACTCTGGGTATAGAATATTTTAAATTTTCAGAATTACGAAATTAATTTTAAACAAATACTGACGACTATAATATTTTGCTGAATGGGGTGGTGTTAGGACACGAATAACATGGATACAGGTGTCCAAATTATAAGGTAGGATACCTAGGTATACCCGTTTTTCCTATTTTAGATTACAGAAATAACCTTAACAAGGTTGTCACGAAGCTAGATAACAGGTAATAATACAGTTATTACGCAATCTTTAAATTAGGTAATCAACTTGGTTTACCTAATTTACCTACGAATTCGAAAGGGTTATATGAAGGTATTGACTCGTAATCCTAAACCCCGGAATAGTCTGTGAAAACCAGTTGCCGAATGACAACGTATACATTGTTGTGTGTATCTTTTATATTCAATTAATATAAACACACCGAAAGTATAAGGTGAAAAGTGAATGAAAATCCACCAAAAAGTACAAGGTGAAATGTGAATATAAGCCCATAAAAAAGTAAAAGGTGAAAAGTGATTAAAAATCCACCAAAAGGTATAAGGTGAAAAGTGAAAAAAGTATGTAACAAAATAATAAAGTATTATTATACTTTTTTCCTTTGGTAAGTATTTCTATAAAGTATAACAGGATTCATAAAGTCGTATCACATAAGTCTCTTCTGGTGAAATTCAGGTGGAACATCAATGAACATCAATAAATATTTACCAGAATCCCGACCAAAGAGATTTTGAAAATCTCTGACAAGTTATAACCCCTTAACTTTTATACAATCATTTTTTAACAGCAAAATAAAGAGAATGCCGCGCATATCTTCTTTATCTCAAGAGCAGCGCCGCCAAGCTGCGCTTAGACGAAGCCGATCCCAATATGCTCAAAATGCGTCACAAATAAGGACAGCACATTGCCTTGGCCCGTACAAGTAATTTGGAGGTAGCAGAAGAAGCTCGCTCGTGAAATTCCGCTGCTCGCTCTCAGAGAAGGAGAAGCGAAAGAATTCGAGCCAGCGAACGATTGAGGAACACTGACAATCGCGCTACATGGAGAGCGAACGAGGAAAATCGAGGACGCTGAAGCGCGCGCAATGGTCAGGTCAGATTCCGAGGAGCGACGACGAGAGCAGTCGCGAAACACTGCTGATCATGCTACCTGGAGATCGTTTGGAGAAAATCGAGGACCCGAGTGCGCACGGGACGCTGCAGCGCGCGCAATGGTTAGGTCGGATTCCGAGGACGAGAGCAGTCGCGGAACACTGCTGATCATGCTACGTGGAGATCGATGGAGGAAAATCGAAGACTCGAGCGCACACGAGACGCTGCAGCGCACGCAAGCGCCAGGTCGAATTCCGAAGAGCGACGGCGTCAGCAGGCGCAAAATACTGCTGACCATGCTACGTGGAGATCGATCGAGGAAAATCGAGGACCAGAGCGCGCACGGGACGCTGTAGCGCGCGCAATAGTCAGGTCGGATTCCGAGGAGCGACGACGAGAGCAGTCGCGAAACACTGCTGACCATGCTACCTGGAGATCGATCGAGGAAAATCGAGGACTCGAGCGCACACGGGACGCTGCAGCGCACGCAAGCGCCAGGTCGAATTCCGAAGAGCGACGGCGTCAGCAGGTGCAAAATACTGCTGACCATGCTACGTGGAGATCGATCGAGGACCAGAGCGCGCACGGGACGCTGTAGCGCACGCAACAGTCAAGTCGGATTCCTAGGAGCGACGACGAGAGCAGTCGCGAAAAACTGCTGATCATGCTACCTGGAGATCGATCGAGGAAAATAGAGGACTCGAGCGTTTACGGGACGCAGCAGCTCATAGGATCACCAGGAACAACCCTATCACTAGGACACAGGAGCAAAGGACCAACACAGTGCATCATCGGAACACAAGACTTCAGCAAAGATTTCGGGAACAACAAATTCAGGAAATGGCTGACGAGCGACTTCTCACATACAGGTCGAGTTCACAAAATCGACAGGGGGAATCTTCCAGACAGTCACAGCGCAATATTGCTGCAAGAGCACAACTTTCAGAGGATGAACGAAAGGATCAACGGGAACGCCAGCGACGGAGGAGTCGAGCTACGGGAAGGGAACAATATCTTCGTAACATTAAGGACGGACCAACTAAGTTTTGTACGTGCTGTGGAGGAACGTGGTATCCATCTCAGGTAAGTGGTTTGAACATACGTACTATTTCTTCTTAATACCCCAATTTTAGTCTAGACAATGCCTTTTATTTAAGCAGAAAGTTTCCGAGTCCGTCCGGCAAATATCAATTTTGCAGTACATGTCGTCAAGGCGTTTCCAAAGGTACCATCCCTTTGTCTCTCTAATGGCTTCGACTTTCCAGAGATACCTGAATGCCTTAAAAACTTGACATGTCTTGAGGAGCGCCTTATTTCTCCTCGAATTCCCTTCATGCGCATTATATCCCTTGGATATGAAAGGCAATGCAGAATAAGAGGCGCTGTAGTCAATGTTCCAATTTCAGTACCTGATACTGTAAGCGTACCCCCGCGCACCATTCTCATTCTCAATCAAATGACTCGTAAGAAGGTGATTTAAATCCCGGAGGTCATGAAACCCTATTAGAAAACGATGATATTGGACTTCAGCGTATTGCTATGGCTCCCGGAGAAGGCCGCTTTCCAACAAATTTAACCCTTGACGACGACGCAGAAGAACTTTCCTTCCCAACTGTTTCTTGCGGCGAAATATTCAAGTGGAATTCGACCTGTGCAAAAAAAGCAAGATCGCAAATTCGCTTTTACGACCGTCGTTGCGCAGTAGTGCCCAAAGTCCTTTATATGTATAAATTTTATGAAATGCAACGAATTCAAAGTTCTATTTCCATTGCCCTACGAAAAAAATCAGGTGAAGTAATTGCTGCAAATGTGAGGGAAAATTCATTTGTTGACAGTCTTGTACAACATGACGATGGATTTCACATTCTAAAAGGCCTCCGCTCAGCTACAGCACACTGGGAGGCAGATAAAAGAAACTTATAGCCATGATAAGACAATTTGGGTTGCCTACATTCTTCATAACCCTCTCTTTTGCTGAATCTAAGTGGAAAGAACTCTTAGTTATTCTATCTCTTTTATTGGATAGCAGAGACATTACTGAGGAAGGGGCAGCAGCTCTTTCTAGCGCCGAAAAAGCTAAATGAATTCGATCTGACCCAGTAACGTGCTCCCGGTACTTCGACTACAGGTTCCGGCAATTAATGAAATTATTTAAAAGCTCCGAGATATTTGGTGAGTTAAGACTCGTCCATTATTATTGGAAGATCGAGTTCCAGCACAGAGGATCGCCGCACTCTCATGGCATGTATTGGTTTTCTGGTGCCCCAAAGCTAGAAGGACCCGATAACGCCAAAGAGGTCACCCGCTTTATTGATCGTTTCATTACTACCAGCGGGGACGATCCTGAAATTCATAAAGTAATTCAATATCAGCGCCATAAGCACAGCGCTTCATGTTTAAGGGAACTGCGAGGACAACAATTTTGCAGCTTTAATATGCCATACCCACCAATGCCTGAAACTCGGGTTATGTATCCATTTGAAGAAAACGAATCCAACGTTGAAGAATATAAAGAAATATTTAAAAAAGTTAAAGAGCTCCTAAAGTCTGTTTCCGAAGAAGAATCGGCCATGTTTAATAATTTTGAATATTTTCTCAGCCATCTTGAAATTTCATATGAGGAGTACAAGTTCGCCATTCGGTCTAGCTTAAAAAAGCCCCAAGTATTTCATCGTCGCCAATTTTCTGATAGGTTGCTAAATGCTTATAATATAAATATTTTAGGCTTGCATAGAGCAAACATGGATATTCAATTCATTCTAGATGCTTACGCCTGTTGTAGTTATATAAATAACTACATAAATAAATCCAACCGTGGCGTGTCGCAACTGCTTCGAGAAGCAATGACAGAAATAAGCCATGGAAGTGTTTCCGTCAAAAGAAAATTGCAGCATTTAGGGAGCAAGTTTATTAACGTTACAGAAGTATCTGCCCAAGAAGCTGCATACAACATTTTAGGTTTACACTTGTCTGAGGCTAGTGAAGGGAATGTTTTTATTAACACTTGCCATCCAGATAAAAGGGTCCGGATAGTCCTATCTAACAGAGAATTAGAACAGCTTCCCGCAAACTCAACAGATATTTTTGAGCAAAATTTACTTGATCGATACGTGCAAAGACATGAACAACTAGAATCGTTATGTCTTGCGGAATTTGCGGCTTGGTTCACGGTCAGAACAGTCAAATGAAGAATATGACGAACCAATCGACTTTGATGCAGATGAAGAAAATAACATTGCTGCACAAAGTTACCAAATGCTGGATGGGACTGGTAGGGTAAAAAGACGTAATCATGCCCTAATTCTTGAAATGAAAGCACATTTAGAAATAATTTTGAAATTATTAAATGCAATAAAGAGCAGTATGATGTGTTTGATGAAATGGAGTTAGAGAGAGTTCTTCAAGATCTGCAAAATGTGGATAGAGAAGAAAACGGCCCCCTTCCCGAAGGGCCAGCCTCTCAATACCTTGATGAAGAGTTCAGAGCTTTGGCAGTCCCCGACGTCGGCCAAAACGTAAATGTACTCCTAGATAGAAATTATTCAAATGGCGAACTTCCTCTTATAAGACTTCCTACGATAGTATCTGACGATAACCTTTGCTCGCTTACCCGGTCTCTCAACTGTAAGCAACGCCAGTATTACGCCCACGTAGTGTATAATGTTGCAGCCAAAAAAACATTTTATGAATATGTTGGTGGAGGGGCCGGAGTGGGAAAAAGCAGATTGATTTCTACAATATTTCAGTCTATAACTTGGCGAGCAAATAAACTTCCTGGGGCAACAGATTCCGCAAAGGTTTTACTTTGTGCTTCTACTGGAAAATCAGCTTTTGGGATTGGGGGACTAACGCTTCTTTCAGTTTTCTCCCTTCCTGTTAATCAAACATCTGGTCCTTTAAGACCCTTAAGCAATGACACTTTAAATACAATGCATTGCAAGTTGATTGATATCCAATTAATTATTATAGATGAGATCTCGATGGTCGGATCAAAAACGCTTGGATACTTAGATCAAAGACTTTGTCAAATTTTTAGTAGTCAAGATGTAAGTTTTGGTGGCAAGTCTATAATAGTGTTTGGAGATCTGAAGCAGCTTAGCCCAGTTGGAGATCGTTGGATATTCGCAGAAAATACATCTAATCCCTATAATATTCTGGCAGGAGCTAACCTTTGGAATAACTTTAAGTTTTTCGAGCTAACGGAAATAATGCAGCAACGTGACGACCACGCTTTTGCTTTGGCTTGAAGCCAACATGACAGATGCAGATATTGAGCTTTTTAGGACACGAGTTCTTCCAGTAACCGATGTTCCTGACGATGCAATTCACTTATTCTGTTCTAATGCTGACGTAAACCATTACAACTCCCTAAAACTTGCCCAAATTAGAACTGAAGAATTTGTGTCAACTGCAGTAGATACATTTAAGTCAGCTAATATGTCTGAAAGGAGTCGAGAATCAACTCTTAGGCATGCCCAAAACATGAAGACCTCTGAAAATCAGGGTCTACCATATATTTTACACCTGAAGACTACTGCAAAATATATGGTTATATGGTCAATATTGACACAAATGATGGACTTGTAAATGGGGCAACTGGTCAATTAATGCGAATTGACAACTGTATGGTTAACGGCTCATTATTAGTTACTGGACTGTGGATTAAGTTTACAGATGCCACTGTCGGTACTATAGCTAGGTCAAAATATCGAGGAAATGATCACCCAGACTGGACTCCAATTTATAAAACAGCCCGAGTATTCCAATGCGGAAATTCAGGACATTCTTCTATTGATCGAAAACAATTTCCAGTTGTTCCTGCTGAGGCTATTACCATCCATAAGAGCCAAGGAGCAACCTACAGCAAAGTCGCAGTGCATCTTAAAAGAGGCATTAAGCGAGCTTCGTTGTACGTAGGTTGCAGCAGAGCAACTAGCGCATCGGGCCTTTTCTTTTTAGGAGACTTTGTCCCTCCAACTAGACTTGGAGCTACAAATGTCCAAGTATAACTTGAACGTTTAAGAGGGGAAAAGGCTTTGACTACGCATTATGAATTTTTGGTCAATGAAAATGAGGATATCTCTTTATATATCCACAACGTGGAGTCTCTTCGCGCTCATCGCGAAGATGTTGCCAACGACAACATAATTTGTTCTGCCAACTTTTTATGTTTTGTTGAAACCTGGACTCTTCCACAAGAAGAGTACACTTTAAGGGATTTCGACATTATAAGAAGAATAGATTGCAATCGTTTGAATGGTATTGATAAGAACGGAATACTTATTTATGATAAACAAAACATTTCGCAAAATGTATTATTTCTGTTTGAGACAAAGAAGTCCACAAACACAAGGGCAACGTATCAATCGATTGCATTTAAATATCTTGACACGTCATTTATAATTGTTTATAGGAGTCCCGGATTTCCTATTGCTAGATTTCGAAATGAAATTAAAGCTGATGTGGAAAAAGTGCGTAGAATGGATAATACTAAAGTAGTAATATTAGGAGATTGTAATATTTGCAGATCCACAGGGACTGATATTCTGGAGGAACACTTGAATGCCTATAACCTCTTTTCAATCAATGATTCTCCCACAACAAAACAATTAACACAAATTGTGTGGATATTTTCAGATTCTCGAATTCCACAAGCTCTTGCCATTACTTATGAGACACCATATAGCCACCACGATGGAATTTTTTTATAGTATAACTTGTAGTAGGTAATATAATTAAATATATAAATTGTAAAAATTGTAATAGGTTAGAAAAAATAATTAATTGTATATAGCATATTGAATATATGTATTTCTATGGTATTATTAATTTATTTATTTCTATCTATCAACGTAGTTTTCAAAATTGTATATATATATATAAATGATAATATTTTCCTCCTCGTGAATTGTGACCTTGACCTTGCAAGGGTATTCAAAATTCGGCTTGCCGAAGTTAACTTCCTTTCTTGTTTTTAATTAGTTTTGAATTTCGAATTAAGTTTTATCAAAATCGGACGACGACATCATATAGGAACGATCGGAAAATTGGTGGGAAAATAATATGAAACAAATTATAGCTTCGGTGTTTATACCCGTTACTCGTAGAGTAAAAGGGTATACTAGATTCGTCGGAAAGTATTATACAGACAGAAGGAAGCGTTTCCGACCCCATAAAGTATATATATTCTTGATCAGGATCACTAGCCTAGTCGATCTAGCCATGTCCGTCTGTCCGGATGAACGCTTAGATCTCGGAGCTAGGCTATTGAGATTTGGCGTGCAGATTCCTGAGCTTCTTACGCAGTGCAAGTTTGTTTCAGCAGAGCGCAACGTCCACTCTAACGCCCACAAGCCGCCCAAAACTGTGGCTCCTACAGTTTTGATGCTAGAATAAAAATTTTAACTGAAATGTATTGTTCTCATCAATACCTATCGATTGACCCAAAAATAATTTGCCATGCTCACTCTAACGCCCACAAACCGCCCAAACCTGTGACGCCCACAACTTTCATGATAGATAAAAAATTTTAACTGAAATGTATTGGTCTCGTCAATACCTATCGATTGATCCAAAAAAAATATGCCGCGCCCTCTTTAACGCCCATAACGCTTAAATCTGTCTACCGCCGGTAGGTGGCGCATTTTAATCTCGCTTTGCTGCTTGCATATCTCCATTTCCCTTTGGTCCCTTTAGCTGAGTTACGGGTATCTGATAGTCGAGGTACTCGACTATATCGTTCTTCCTTGTTCTTTATATATTATCTTATACTGTTGGAAATAACATTTTGTGTATTTTTAAGAATTTCGAATTATATAATACAATTCAGACATATAGCTGTCAAAGAAACGGTCAGCGAAATAATGAAATAATTATTGTACTCTTTCATTTATTATTATACCCGTTACTCGTAGAGTAAAAGGTATACTAGATTCGTCGGAAAGTATGTAACAGGCAGAAGGAAGCATTTCCGACCCCATAATGTATATATATTCTTTATCAGGATCACTAGCCGAGTCGATCTAGCCATGTCCGTCTGTCCGGATGAACGCTGAGATCTCGGAGCTAGGCTATTGAGATTTGGCGTGCAGATTCCTGAGCTTCTTACGCAGCGCAAGTTCGTTTCAGCAGAGTGCCACGCCCACTCTAACGCCTACAAACCGCCCAAAACTGTGGCTCCTACAGTTTTGATGCTAGAAATCAAATTTTAACTGAAATGTAACGTCCGCAGAAACCACTATAAATCGGCCAAACGCAGCAGGTTGGCATCAAGGACTAGGAAATGAAAGGCAGGGTAGATCATGGTTCACGTTGAAAGATGTAGAGGGCAGTGTTTCGCAGTTTTCTGGGTCGAGCTCCCCAGATATAAACCATGGATAGGAGAGTTGAAAGATTGTGCAGCTACAGTTGAGTGGAACCCTTTACAGTTCTTTGTGTATGCAAAGCAGTTGCTTAGTGGAGGAGCAAAGATGTTTGTGCGTAGCCAGAGGAATATAAAAGACTGGGCAAGTTTGAAATCGGCTTTGGTGGAGGAATTTGGAATCAAGTTATCCTCAGCAGAAGTTCATCGCAGGTTGGGAAATCGACAGCAGCATAAGGGTGAGTCCTTGCACGAGTTCCTTTATGCACTTATGGAAATTGCAAAGCCCATTTGTTTGGAGGAAGGAAGTTTGATTGAGTATTTCGTTGAGGGTATCCCAGATGATAGATCAAATAAAGCAATGCTGTACCAGGCCAGAAACCTCAAGGATCTAAAGCTACAAGTCGACGCGTATCAAAAATCACGTGGATCATCCAAGCCAGTAAACAAGTATGGTTTACAGGGTAGCAAGGCTGTGCATGACACAAAACAAGATACGGTAGCTGGATCAGTTAGGAAATGTTTTCGGTGCGGAGATCCGTCGCACATGAAGAAAGACTGTCCTGTGAAAGAGAAATGTTTCAAATGCGATCAACCTGGACACCGAGCAGCGCAATGTAAAGCAGAAGTACAGGTCAAAACAGAGATAGCAACCAATGTCGTCCAGAACAATAAAGTCGTTTCACAACCATCGCGTGAGTCCTTTTCTTCGAAATTGAAAATCTGTGATTGAAATCTGTGATTTGTAGGAATTCAGAATTCAAAGGACTTGTGGACACAGGTGCTGAATTGTGTTTGATGCGTAGGCGTGTGTTCTTGAAGCTAGGCGTTGGAGTAGGCAGTCTGATCGGTCGTCAGAGAGTTTTGACAGGTATCGGTAAAAGTCAGGTCCTAACATTCGGAAGCTTCGTTACAAAGGTTGTAATCGATGGAATCGAGATGTCGGTCGAGTTTCACGTCATACCTGATGATGATATGAAGTTTGACGCAATCTTAGGCACAACAATCTTAAACAGCGTTGACATGATGGTAACCAAGTCTGGCACTATATTTTCGCCAAGAGTTCGAAGTGTTCAGCAAAGACCAACGACAGGATCAGACAACAACCAGGCAGGGCAGGACATTAGCGAATTCGAAAGTCTGTGCATGATCAGCACAAAAGACTCTAAGACAGTTTCGGAAGTAGATTTGGAGCACTTGAGTCAGGAAGTAGCTTCTGAAGTGGAATCGTTGATCGAAACTTACAAGCCAAAAAGAAATCTCACTTCCCCAGTCGAAATGAAGATCTTGTTGACAGACGAGTTGCCTGTTTTCCAACATGTGGCTCCTTCAGTTTTAATGCTAGAATAAATATTTTAACTGAACAGTATTGTTCTCATCAATACCTATCGATTGACTTAAAAAAAAGTTTGCCACGCCTACCTTAACGCCCACAAACCGCCCAAACCTGTGACGCCCAAAATTTTCATGCTGGATAAAAAATTTTAACTGAAATGTATTGGTCTCGTCAATACCTATCGATTGATCCAAAAAAAATATGCCGCGATCTCTTTAACGCCCATAAAGCTTAAATCTGTCTACCGCCGGTAGGTGGGGCGTTTTAATCTCGCTTTTCTGCTTGCATATCTCCATTTCCCTTTGGTCCCTTTAGCTGAGTAACGGGTATCTGACAGACGAGGTACTCGACTATAGCTTCCTTCCTTGTTATACCCGTTACTCGTAGAGTAAAAGGGTATACTAGATTCGTCGGAAAGTATGTAACAGGCAGAAGGAAGCGTTTCCGACCCCATAAAGTATATATATTCTTGATCAGGATCACTAGCCTAGTCGATCTAGCCATGTCCGTCTGTCCGGATGAACGCTGAGATCTCGGAGCTAGGCTATTGAGACTTGGCGTGCAGACTCCTGATCTTCTTACGCAGCGCAAGTTCGTTTCAGCAGACTGCCACGCCCACTCTAACGCCTACAAACCGCCCAAAACTGTGGCTCCTACAGTTTTGATGCTAGAAATCAAATTTTAACTGAAATGTATTTTTCTCGTCAATACCTATTGATTGACCCAAAAAAAGTTTGCCACGCCCACTCTAACACCCACAAACCGCCCAAGCCTGTGGCGCCCACAATTTTTACGCTAGATAAAAAACTTTAACTGAAATTTCTTGGTTTCGTCAATACCTATCGATTGATCCAAAAAAAATATGCCGCGATCTCTTTAACGCCCATAACGCTTAAATCTGTCTACCGCCGGTAGGTGGCGCATTTCAATCTCGCTTTGCTGCTTGCATATCTCCATTTCCCTTTGGTCCCTTTAGCTGAGTAACGGGTATCTGATAGTCGAAGTACTCGACTATAGCGTTCTTCCTTGTTATACCCGTTACTCGTAGAGTAAAAGGGTATACTAGTGTGGGATGCGGTACTGGAGAGACAAGGACCACTAGAAGCGGTCTCACCTACTGATCTAATAACTTTCCCTTTCTGTACTCGATATTCGTAAGTTACTCGATATTCTTAAGTTGTACTCGATACCCAGTTGCAACGTGAGTGAAAAGTGGCAACGCACCGCCATACTCACTCGCTGCCAGAATCTTGCAAAGTACAGTTCTCTAGCACACGTATATTTTGTCAAACCTAAGTTAACCAGTCAAATGTGAATAAAGCATATCATCATACTATTTAAGTCAGCGCTATCTTTTCTAAAAAAAAGACCCTGCACTAGATTAGTCGGAAAGTATGTAACAGGCAGAAGGAAGCGTTTCCGACCCCATAAAGTATATATATTCCTGATCAGGATCACTAGCGGAGTCGATCTAGCCATGTCCGTCTGTCCGTCTGTCCGTATGAACGCTGAGATCTCGGAAACTATACAAGCTACAATACTGGGATTAGGCATGTAGATTCCTAAGATTCCTGCGCAGCGCAAGTTTGTTTCAGCAGAGTGCAACGCCCACTCTAACGCCCACAAACCGCCCAAACCTGTGACGCCCAAAATTTTCATGCTAGATAAAAAATTTTAACTGAAATGTATTGGTCTCGTCAATACCTATCGATTGATCCAAAAAAAATATGCCGCGCCCTCTTAAACACCCATAACGCTTAAATCTGTCTACCGCCGGTAGGTGACGCATTTTAATATCGCTTTGCTGCTGGCATATCTCCATTTCCCTTTGGTCCCTTTAGCTGAGTAACGGGTATCTGATAGTCGAGGTACTCGACTATAGCGTTCTTCCTCGTTACTCGTAGAGTGAAAGGGTATACTAGATTCGTCGGAAAGTATGTAACAGGTAGAAGGAAGCGTTTCCGACCCCATAAGGTATATATATTCTTGATCAGGATCACTAGCCGAGTCGTTCTAGCCATGTCCGTCTGTCCGTCTGTCCGTATGAACGCTGAGATCTCGGAAACTATACAAGCTACAACACTGGGATTAGGCATGCAGATTTCTAAGATTCCTGCGCAGCGCAAGTTTGTTTCAGCAGAGTGTTACGCCCACTCTAACGCCTACAAACCGCCCAAAACTGTGGCTCCTACAGTTTTGATGCTAGAATACAAATTTTAACTGAAATGTATTGTTCTCGTCAATACCTATTGATTCACCCAAAAAAAGTTTGCCACGCCCACTCTAACGCCCACAAACCGCATAAGCCTGTGGCGCCCAATATTTTCATGCTAGATAAAAAATTTTAATTGAAATGTACTGGTCTCGTCAATACCTAACGATTGACCCAAAAAAAAGTTTGATACGCCCACACAATCGCCCATGCCTGTGGCGCCCACAATTTTCATGCTAGTTAAAAAATGTTAACTGAAATGTATTGGCCTCGTCAATACCTACCGATTGATCCAAGAATTTGCCACGCCCACTCTTACGCCCATAACGCTTAAGTCTGTCTACCGCCGGTAGGTGGCGCATTTCAATCTCGCTTTGCTGCTTGCATATCTCCATTTACCTTTGGTCCCTTTAGCTGAGTAACGGGTATCTGATAGTCGAAGTACTCGACTATAGCGTTCTTCCTTGTTATACCCGTTACTCGTAGAGTAAAAGGGTATACTAGTGTGGGATGCGGTACTGGAGAGACAAGGACCACTAGAAGCGGTCTCACCTACTGATCTAATAACTTTCCCTTTCTGTACTCGATATTCGTAAGTTACTCGATATTCCTAAGTTGTACTCGATACCCAGTTGCAACATGAGTGAAAAGTGGCAACGCACCGCCATACTCACTCGCTGCCAGAATCTCGCAAAGTACAGTTCCATAGCACACGTATATTTTGTCAAACCTAAGTTAACCAGTCAAATGTGAATAAAGCATATCATCATACTATTTAAGTCAGCGTTATCTTTTCTAAAAAAAAGACCCTGCACCAGATTAGTCGGAAAGTATGTAACAGGCAGAAGGAAGCGTTTCCGACCCATAAAGCATATATATTCCTGATCAGGATCACTAGCGGAGTCGATCTAGCCATGTCCGTCTGTCCGTCTGTCCGTATGAACGCTGAGATCTCGGAAACTATACAAGCTACAATACAGGGATTAGGCATGTAGATTCCTAAGATTCCTGCGCAGCGCAAGTTTGTTTCAGCAGAGTGCAACGCCCACTCTAACGCCCACAAACCGCCCAAACCTGTGACGCCCAAAATTTTCATGCTAGATAAAAAATTTTAACTGAAATGTATTGGTCTCGTCAATACCTATCGATTGATCCAAAAAAAATATGCTGCGCCCTCTTTAACGTCCATAACGCTTAAATCTGTCAACCGCCGGTAGGTGACGCATTTTAATATCGCTTTGCTGCTGGCATATCTCCATTTCCCTTTGGTCCCTTTAGCTGAGTAACGGGTATCTGATAGTCGAGGTACTCGACTATAGCGTTCTTCTTCGTTACTCGTAGAGTAAAAGGGTATACTAGATTCGTCGGAAAGTATGTAACAGGTAGAAGGAAGCGTTTCCGACCCCATAAGGTATATATATTCTTGATCAGGATCACTAGCCGAGTCGTTCTAGCCATGTCCGTCTGTCCGTATGAACGCTGAGATCTCGGAAACTATACAAGCTACAACACTGGGATTAGGCATGCAGATTTCTAAGATTCCTGCGCAGCGCAAGTTTGTTTCAGCAGAGTGCCACGCCCACTCTGACGCCTACAAACCGCCCAAAACTGTGGCTCCTACAGTTTTGATGCTAGAATACAAATTTTAACAGAAATGTATTTTTCTCGTAAATACCTATTGATTGACCCAAAAAAAGTTTGCCACGCCCACTCTAACACCCACAAACCGCCCAAGCCTGTGGCGCCCACAATTTTCATGCTAGATAAAAAATTTTAACTGAAATGTATTGGTCTCGTCAATACCTATCGATTGATCCAAAAAAAATATTTGCCACGCCCACTCTTACGCCCATAACGTTTAAATCTGTCTACCGCCGGTAGGTGGTAAAAAGGTATACTAGTGTGGGATGCGGTACTGGAGAGACAAGGACCAGTAGAAGCGGTCTCACCTGCTGATCTAATATCTTTCCCTTTCTGTACTCGATATTCCAAAGTTACTTGATATTCCTAAGTTGTACTCGATACCCAGTTGCAACGTGGGTGAAAAGTGGCAACGCACCGCCATACTCACTCACTGCCAGAATCTCTCAAAGTTCAGTTCTATAGCACACGTATATTTTGTCAAACCTAAGTTAACCAGTCAAATGTGAATAAAGCATATCATCATACTATTTAAGTCAGTGTTATCTTTTCTAAAAAGAGGACCCTGCAATTTTTGTGGGCTCAACCGGGATATAGCCTACCATTCGACAGAACTTTCACCTTGGCAAAAACACGTGGAGTGCGTTAGCAGAGAGCTGGTGAAATTGAGCAAATCGGCTAGATATCTTAAAATCGTCATAAGCAATTTGGCTGGAGTGTGACACAGAAGGCTGGCGTTGAAAGCAGACACAGTTGGTGGCTTTTGCAAAGGCAAGAATCTGGAGAACTACCGGACGAAGTGCTGGAAGGATTAAGAGACAGCGGATCGTGGCTGAAGATCTAGGAGAAGCATCAGACACGGGCTGGAGGCAGTGGAGATACAGCGAGCAAGACATTGGATCTGGTGTGGTCATCGGAGCATGCGTGCAGGATTGTGAAAGCGGAAGGCTGGTGCACAGATCTTGGCAGCAGACGAAAGCATCCAGAAAGTTGCAGTTGAGTTTGGAAGTCTTCATTGTATGTGTGACGCTACAAAAGCGGGAAGCGTGGGAAGGAAATACGACGACAAGCAAAAGCGACATCATTGAGCGAGTGGCTGAACTTTTAGCGGAGTGTTGCCGGAAAGTTTATTTCAAGTCGTTTGTAAAGTAAGGTAACATTGAAATCAAGCAGTTCCAGAGACAGGGTGGTTAACCTATTTACAATTGGCTTTTGGTACTATATTTAAGAAAACATTGTTTTTTCTTAATAATCTACAGGACAAAGTTGTAAAATGGAGAGAAGCAAGATCTTGGCACTGCGAGTTGAAGAGTTGCGTCGGAAGTTGTCGGAGTTGCAATTGGGTACGACTGGATTGAAAGCGGAATTGCAAGAGAGGTTGTTGACCTACTACGGTCTAAACAACGATGGTGAGTCAGAAACGGAGGATATTGGTGAAGATGGTCTATCAGTAACGTCCGCATAAACCACTATAAATCGGCCAAACGCAGCAGGTTGGCATCAAGGACTAGGAAATGAAAGGCAGGGTAGATCATGGTTCACGTTGAAAGATGTAGAGGGCAGTGCTTCGCAGTTTTCTGGGTCGAGCTCCCCAGATATAAACCATGAATAGGAGAGTTGGAAGGTTGTGCAGCTACAGTTGAGTGGAACCCTTTACAGTTCTTTGTGTATGCAAAGCAGTTGCTTAGTGGAGGAGCAAAGATGTTTGTGCGTAGCCAGAGGAATATAAAAGACTGGGCAAGTTTGAAATCGGCTTTGGTGGAGGAGTTTGGAATCAAGTTATCCTCAGCAGAAGTTCATCGCAGGTTGGGAAATCGACAGCAGCATAAGGGTGAGTCCTTGCACGAGTTCCTTTATGCACTTATGGAAATTGCAAAGCCCATTTGTTTGGAGGAAGAAAGTTTGATTGAGTATTTCGTTGAGGGTATCCCAGATGCTAGATCAAATAAAGCAATGCTGTACCAGGCCAGAAACCTCAAGGATCCAAAGCTACAAGTCGACGCGTATCAAAAATCACGTGGATCATCCAAGCCAGTAAACAAGTATGGTTTACAGGGTAGCAAGGCTGTGCATGACACAAAACAAGATACGGTAGCTGGATCAGTTAGGAAATGTTTTCGGTGCGGAGATCCGTCGCACATGAAGAAAGACTGTCCTGTGAAAGAGAAATGTTTCAAATGCGATCAACCAGGACACCGAGCAGCGCAATGTAAAGCAGAAGTACAGGTCAAAACAGAGATAGCAACCAATGTCGTCCAGGACGATAAAGTCGTTTCACAACCATCGCGTGAGTCCTTTTCTTCGAGCTTGGAATTGAAATCTGTGATTTGTAGGAATTCCGAATTCAAAGGACTTGTGGACACAGGTGCTGAATTGTGTTTGATGCGTAGGCGTGTGTTCTTGAAGCTAGGCGTTGGAGTAGGCAGTCTGATGGGTCGTCAGAGAGTTTTGACAGGTATCGGTGAAAGTCAGGTCTTAACAGTCGGAAGCTTTGTTACAAAGGTTGTAATCGATGGAATCGAGATGTCGGTCGAGTTTCACGTCATACCTGATGATGATATGAAGTTTGACGCAATCTTAGGCACAACAATCTTAAACAGCGTTGACATGATGGTAACCAAGTCTGGCACTATATTTTCGCCAAGAGTTCGAAGTGTTCAGCAAAGACCAACGACAGGATCAGACAACAACCAGGCAGGGCAGGACATTAGCGAATTCGAAAGTCTGTGCATGATCAGCACAAAAGACTCTAAGACAGTTTCGGAAGTAGATTTGGAGCACTTGAGTCAGGAAGTAGCTTCTGAAGTGGAATCGTTGATCGAAACTTACAAGCCAAAAAGAAATCTCACTTCCCCAGTCGAAATGAAGATCTTGTTGACAGACGAGTTGCCTGTTTTCCAACATCCGAGACGATTAGCTTATTGCGATCAGAAAATTGTCGATGATTAGGTTCAAGAATGGCTAGAGTAAGGGATAATTAAGCCTAGTACATCCGAGTTTGCTTCGCCAGTGGTGCTTGTAGATAAGAAGAACGGGAAGAAGCGCTTGTGTTGCGATTATATAAAGTTAAATGAAAAGATTGTCCGAGATAACTTCCCAACAGCTCAAATGAACTGTGTGATCGAAAAGCTACAAGGTGGACAAGTTTTTACAACTCTAGATTTGACTAATGGTTTCTTTCACGTTTCGCCAGAATCCCAAAAGTATACATCGTTCGTAACTCAGAGTGGTCAGTTGAGTTCCTGTTTGTACCCTTTGGTATAACAAACTCTCCAGCAGTGTTTACCAGGTTTATCATGGCAGTTATGCGTGATTCGATTAAGAATGAGGATGCGATTGTGTACATGGACGATGTTATCATTTCGAGTAAGAGTATCGATTAGGGCGTGCAGAAATTGAAGCGAGTTTTGGAAGTGGCACAAGGAAATGGCTTGCGCATAAATTGGAGTAAATGTCAGGTGTTGAAGCGCAAAGTTAGCTTCTTAGGCTATGTCGTTGAAAACGGTACCATCAAGCCAGGTAATGAGAAAACTCAAGCAGTCTCTGATTTTCCAATTCCGCGCGACAAGAAAGGAGTCCAAAGATTTCTAGGTTTGACGTCGTACTTCCGTAGGTTTGTGGAAGGATACGCCGTAATTGTCAAACCGTTGTCCGATATGTTGCGCAAGGAGGTGAGGTTTGAGTTTCAAGACCAGCAGTTAGCAGCATTCAAAAAGCTTAAAGAAGCGTTGATCAGTGGACCAGTTCTGAAGCTCTATAATCATTCGCTTGACACAGAAATTCATACCGATGCATCCAAGTTCGGATTTGGAGCCGTTTTGTTTCAACGAGATCCCTGTGATAACTTGTGGCATCCAGTTTTCTACATGAGCCGTAAAACCAAGCCTTGTGAGGAAAAGTATCATTCCTATGAACTGGAAGTACTTGCAGTTATTGGAGCCTTGGTAAAGTGGCGGGTGTACGTTCTAGGGAAGAAGTTTTAAATTATTACAAACTATAATGCTTTTACCATGACCATGAAGAAGAAAGAGATTCCGCTCAGAGTGTCTAGATGGGCGATGTATCTACAAGATTTCGACTTCGAAATAGAACACAGGTCAGGTTCGAAGATGAGACATGTTGATGCGTTGAGTAAGGTGTCATGGTGCCCAAAACTGTGGCTCCTACAGTTTTGATGCTAGAATACAAATTTTAACTGAAATGTATTTTTCTCGTAAATACCTATTGATTGACCCAAAAAAAGTTTGCCACGCCCACGCTAACACCCACAAACCGCCCAAGCCTGTGGCGCCCACAATTTTCATGCTAGATAAAAAATTTTAACTGAAATATATTGGTCTCGTCAATACCTATCGATTGATCTAAAAAAAAAATTTGCCACGCCCACTCTTACGCCCATAACGTTTAAATCTGTCTACCGCCGGTATGTGGTAAAAAGGTATACTAGTGTGGGATGCGGTACTGGAGAGACAAGGACCAGTAGAAGCGGTCTCACCTACTGATCTAATATCTTTCCCTTTCTGTACTCGATATTCCGAAGTTACTTGATATTCCTAAGTTGTACTCGATACCCAGTTGCAACGTGGGTGAAAAGTGGCAACGCACCGCCATACTCACTCGCTGCCAGAATCTCTCAAAGTTCAGTTCTATAGCACACGTATATTTTGTCAAACCTAAGTTAACCAGTCAAATGTGAATAAAGCATATCATCATACTATTTAAGTCAGTGTTATCTTTTCTAAAAAGAGGACCCTTCAATTTTTGTGGGCTCAACCGGGATATATCCTACCATTCGACAGAACTTTCACCTTGGCAAAAACACGTGGAGTGCGTAAGCAGAGAGCTGGTGAAATTGAGCAAATCGGCTAGATATCTTAAAATCGTCATAAGCAATTTGGCTGGAGTGTGACACAGAAGGCTGGCGTTGAAAGCAGACACAGTTGGTGGCTTTTGCAAAGGCAAGATTCTGGAGAACTACCGGACGAAGTGCTGGAAGGATTAAGAGACAGCGGATCGTGGCTGAAGATCTAGGAGAAGCATCAGACACGGGCTGGAGGCAGTGGAGATACAGCGAGCAAGACATTTGATCTGGTGTGGTCATCGGAGCGTGCATGCAGGATTGTGAAAGCGGAAGGCTGGTGCACAGATCTTGGCAGCAGACGAAAGCATCCAGAAAGTTGCAGTTGAGTTTGGAAGTCTTCATTGTATGTGTGACGTTACAAAAGCGGGAAGCGTGGGAAGGAAATACGACGACAAGCAAAAGCGACATCATTGAGCGAGTGGCTGAACTTTTAGCGGAGTGTTGCCGGAAAGTTTATTTCAAGTCGTTTGTAAAGTAGTGGGGTAACATTGAAATCAAGCAGTTCCAGAGACAGGGTGGTTAATCTATTTACAATTGGCTTTTGGTACTATATTTAAGAAAACATTGTTTATTCTTAATAATCTACAGGACAACGTTGTAAAATGGAGAGAAGCAAGATCTTGGCACTGCGAGTTGAAGAGTTGCGTCGGAAGTTGTCGGAGTTGCAATTGGGTACGACTGGATTGAAAGCGGAATTGCAAGAGAGGTTGTTGACCTACTACGGTCTAAACAACGATGGTGAGTCAGAAACGGAGGATATTGGTGAAGATGGTCTATCAGTAACGTCCGCAGAAACCACTATAAATCGGCCAAACGCAGCAGGTTGGAATCAAGGACTAGGAAATGAAAGGCAGGGTAGATCATGGTTCACGTTGAAAGATATAGAGGGCAGTGTTTCGCAGTTTTCTGGGTCGAGCTCCCCAGGTATAAACCATGGATAGGAGAGTTGGAAGGTTGTGCAGCTACAGTTGAGTGGAACCCTTTACAGTTCTTTGTGTATGCAAAGCAGTTGCTTAGTGGAGGAGCAAAGATGTTTGTGTGTAGCCAGAGGAATATAAAAGACTGGGCAAGTTTGAAATCGGCTTTGGTGGAGGAATTTGGAATCAAGTTATCCTCAGCAAAAATTCATCGCAGGTTGGGAAATCGACAGCAGCATAAGGGTGAGTCCTTGCACGAGTTCCTTTATGCACTTATGGAAATTGCAAAGCCCATTTGTTTGGAGGAAGAAAGTTTGATTGAGTATTTCGTTGAGGGTATCCCAGATGCTAGATCAAATAAAGCAATGCTGTACCAGGCCAGAAACCTCAAGGATCTAAAGCTACAAGTCGACGCGTATCAAAAATCACGTGGATCATCCAAGCCAGTAAAAAAGTATGGTTTACAGGGTAGCAAGGCTGTGCATGACACAAAACAAGATACGGTAGCTGGATCAGTTAGGAAATGTTTTCGGTGCGGAGATCCGTCGCACATGAAGAAAGACTGTCCTGTGAAAGAGAAATGTTTCAAATGCGATCAACCAGGACACCGAGCAGCGCAATGTAAAGCAGAAGTACAGGTCAAAACAGAGATAGCAACCAATGTCGTCCAGGACGATAAAGTCGTTTCACAACCATCGCGTGAGTCCTTTTCTTCGAGCTTGGAATTGAAATCTGTGATTTGTAGGAATTCCGAATTCAAAGGACTTGTGGACACAGGTGCTGAATTGTGTTTGATGCGTAGGCGTGTGTTCTTGAAGCTAGGCGTTGGAGTAGGCAGTCTGATGGGTCGTCAGAGAGTTTTGACAGGTATCGGTGAAAGTCAGGTCCTAACAGTCGGAAGCTTCGTTACAAAGGTTGTAATCGATGGAATCGAGATGTCGGTCGAGTTTCACGTCATACCTGATGAGGATATGAAGTTTGACGCAATCTTAGGCACAACAATCTTAAACAGCGTTGACATGATGGTAACCAAGTCTGGCACTATATTTTCGCCAAGAGTTCGAAGTGTTCAGCAAAGACCAACGACAGGATCAGACAACAACCAGGCAGGGCAGGACATTAGCGAATTCGAAAGTCCGTGCATGATCAGCACAAAAGACTCTAAGACAGTTTCGGAAGTAGATTTGGAGCACTTGAGTCAGGAAGTAGCTTCTGAAGTGGAATCGTTGATCGAAACTTACAAGCCAAAAAGAAATCTCACTTCCCCAGTCGAAATGAAGATCTTGTTGACAGACGAGTTGCCTGTTTTCCAACATCCGAGACGATTAGCTTATTGCGATCAGAAAATTGTCGATGATTAGGTTCAAGAATGGCTAGAGTAAGGGATAATTAAGCCTAGTACATCCGAGTTTGCTTCGCCAGTGGTGCTTGTAGATAAGAAGAACGGGAAGAAGCGCTTGTGTTGCGATTATATAAAGTTAAATGAAAAGATTGTCCGAGATAACTTCCCAACAGCTCAAATGAACTGTGTGATCGAAAAGCTACAAGGTGGACAAGTTTTTACAACTCTAGATTTGACTAATGGTTTCTTTCACGTTTCGCCAGAATCCCAAAAGTATACATCGTTCGTAACTCAGAGTGGTCAGTTGAGTTCCTGTTTGTACCCTTTGGTATAACAAACTCTCCAGCAGTGTTTACCAGGTTTATCATGGCAGTTATGCGTGATTCGATTAAGAATGAGGATGCGATTGTGTACATGGACGATGTTATCATTTCGAGTAAGAGTATCGATGAGGGCGTGCAGAAGTTGAAGCGAGTTTTGGAAGTGGCACAAGGAAATGGCTTGCGCATAAATTGGAGTAAATGTCAGGTGTTGAAGCGCAAAGTTAACTTCTTAGGCTATGTCGTTGAAAACGGTACCATCAAGCCGGGTAATGAGAAAACTCAAGCAGTCTCTGATTTTCCAATTCCGCGCGACAAGAAAGGAGTCCAAAGATTTCTAGGTTTGACGTCGTACTTCCGTAGGTTTGTGGAAGGATACGCCGTAATTGTCAAACCGTTGTCCGATATGTTGCGCAGGGAGGTGAGGTTTGAGTTTCAAGACCAGCAGTTAGCAGCATTCAAAAAGCTTAAAGAAGCGTTGATCAGTGGACCAGTTCTGAAGCTCTATAATCATTCGCTTGACACAGAAATTCATACCGATGCATCCAAGTTCGGATTTGGAGCCGTTTTGTTTCAACGAGATCCCTGTGATAACTTGTGGCATCCAGTTTTCTACATGAGCCGTAAAACCAAGCCTTGTGAGGAAAAGTATCATTCCTATGAACTGGAAGTACTTGCAGTTATTGGAGCCTTGGTAAAGTGGCGGGTGTACGTTCTAGGGAAGTAGTTTAAAATTATTACAAACTGTAATGCTTTTACCATGACCATGAAGAAGAAAGAGATTCCGCTCAGAGTGTCTAGATGGGCGATGTATCTACAAGATTTCGACTTCGAAATAGAACACAGGTCAGGTTCGAAGATGAGACATGTTGATGCGTTGAGTAAGGTGTCATGTTATACGCTGACTGACCGTTTGTTTCATTGTTTGCGGGAAGCACAGCTTCTAGATGATTGGACGAAGGTGCTCAAAAGTGTCGTTGAGATCAAAGGCTATGAAGACTTCTACATAATAAAGAGTTCCTAGTAGTACCTTCACTTATGGAAACCGAGATTATCCAAAACAGTCACAAGCAAGGACATTTCTCATCCAAGAAAACTCAGGACTTGATCGAGAAGTCGTATTACATTCCGAAGCTAAAAGAGAAAGTAGCGCGAGTGGTCGATAGCTGCGTAGAGTGCATCCTTGTGAATGCGAAGGCTGGTAGGCAAGAAGAGTTCCTTACACCAATAGACAAAGGAGACAAGCCGCTCGTCACATACTATGTTGATCATGTTGGTCCGATGGAGTTAACCAAAAAGCGATATAATCACATCTTCGTAATTGTAGATGCCTTTTCCAAGTACGTATGGTTGTATCCTACGCGAAGCACAGGGGTTGAAGAAGTGGTGACTTGTTTGGAGCGTCAGGCTGTTTGTTTCGGAAATCCGTATAGGATAGTGTCAGATCGTGGAGCTGCATTCACTTCCCACCTGTTCAAAGAGTACTGCGATAGGGAGAAGATCCAACATTTTCTGATTGCAACAGGCGTACCAAGGGGAAACGGACAAGTAGAACGCATGCATAAAATAGTTGTTCCGATGCTCTGCAAACTAAGCCTCGAAAGTCCAGGGTGCTGGTATAAGCATGTAGGTAAGGTACAGCAGATCATAAACAATACTGAGCCAAGGAGTACCAAAGTATCACCATTCAAACTGCTAACAGGATTAGATATGCGTATCTTAGGAGATGTCCAGCTAAAGTCATTGATACAGGATTGTTTGATTCCGGAGTTAGATGATGAACCCGAAAAAACTGAGGAAGGAAGCAAGGGAGAACATTCAGAGTATCCAAGCTGAAAACAAGAAAGCTTTTGATGCAAAAAGAGAGGTCGAGAAGAAGTTTCAGTTAAACGATTTGGTAGCCATTAAACGCACCCAGTATGGTACTGGTTTGAAATTGAAAGGAAAGTACCTAGGGCCGTATAAAGTAGTCAAAGTAAGAAAGCATGGAAGATAAGATAAGGCATTCGGGACGAATCCTGCGTCAGGAGGGCCGATTGTGGGATGCGGTACTGGAGAGACAAGGCCCACTAGAAGCGGTCTCACCTACCGATCTAATATCTTTCCCTTTCTGTACTCGATATTCCTAAGTTACTCGATATTCCTAAGTTGTACTCGATACCCAGTTGCAACGTGAGTGAAAAGTGGCAACGCACTGCCATACTCACTTGCTACAAGAATCTCGCAAAGTACAGTTCTATAGCACACGTATATTTTGTCAAACCTAAGTTAACCAGTCAAATGTGAATAAAGCATATCATCATACTATTTAAGTCAGCGTTATCTTTTCTAAAAAGAAGACCCTGCACTAGATTAGTCGGAAAGTATGTAACAGGCAGAAGGAAGCGTTTCCGACCCCATAAAGTATATATATTCCTGATCAGGATCCATGTCCGTCTGTCCGTCTGTCCGTATGAACGCTGAGATCTCGGAAACTATACAAGCTACAATACTGGGATTAGGCATGTAGATTCCTAAGATTCCTCCGCAGCGCAAGTTTGTTTCAGCAGAGTGCAACGCCCACTCTAACGCCCACAAACCGTCCAAACTTGTGACGCCCAAAATTTTCATGCTAGATAAAAAATTTTAACTGAAATATATTGGTCTCGTCAATACCTATCGATTGATCCAAAAAAAATATGCCGCGCCCTCCTAAACGCCCATAACGCTTAAATCTGTCTACCGCCGGTAGGTGACGCATTTTAATATCGCTTTGCTGCTGGCATATGTCCATTTCCCTTTGGTCCCTTTAGCTGAGTAACGGGTATCTGATAGTCGAGGTACTCGACTATAGCGTTCTTCCTCGTTACTCGTAGAGTAAAAAGGTATACTAGATTCGTCGGAAAGTATGTAACAGGTAGAAGGAAGCGTTTCCGACCCCATAAGGTATATATATTCTTGATCAGGATCACTAGCCGAGTCGTTCTAGCCATGTCCGTCTGTCCGTCTGTCCGTATGAACGCTGAGATCTCGGAATCTATACAAGCTACAACACTGGGATTAGGCATGCAGATTTCTAAGATTCCTGCGCAGCGCAAGTTTGTTTCAGCAGAGTGTTACGCCCACTCTAACGCCTACAAACCGCCCAAAACTGTGGCTCCTACAGTTTTGATGCTAGAATACAAATTTTAACTGAAATGTATTTTTCTCGTCAATACCTATTGATTTACCCAAAAAAAGTTTGCCACGCCCACTCTAACGCTCACAAACCGCATAAGCCTGTGGCGCCCAATATTTTCATGCTAGATAAAAAATTTTAATTGAAATGTACTGGTCTCGTCAATACCTAACGATTGACCCAAAAAAAAGTTTGATACGCCCACACAAACGCCCAAGCCTGTGGCGCCCACAATTTTCATGCTAGTTAAAAAATTTTAACTGAAATGTATTGGCCTCGTCAATACCTACCGATTGATCCAAGAATTTGCCACGCCCACTCTTACGCCCATAACGCTTAAGTCTGTCTACCGCCGGTAGGTGGCGCATATCTCCATTTCCCTTTGGTCCCTTTAGCTGAGTAACGGGTATCTGATAGTCGAAGTACTCGACTATTGCGTTCTTCCTTGTTATACCCGTTACTCGTAGAGTAAAAGGGTATACTAGATTCGTCGGAAAGTATGTAACAGGCAGAAGGAAGCGTTTCCGACCCCATAAGGTATATATATTCTTGATCAGGATCACTAGCCGAGTCGATCTAGCCATGTCCGTCTGTCCGTCTCTCCGTCTGTCCGTATGAACGCTGAGATCTCGGAAGCTATACCAGCTACAATACTGGGATTAGGCATGCAGATTCCTGAGATTCCTGCGCAGCGCAAGTTTGTTTCAGCAGAGTGCCACGCCACGCAATTTTCATGCTAGATAAAAAATTTTAACTGAAATGTATTGGTCTCGTCAATACCTATCGATTGATCCAAAATATTTGCCACGCCCACTCTTACGCCCATAACGCTTAATATGTCTAACGACGGTAGATGGCGCATTTCAATCTCTCTTTGCTGCTTGCATATCTCCATTTCCCTTTGGTCCCATTATCTGAGTAACGGGTATATGATAGTCGAGGTACTCGACTATAGCGTTCTTCCTTGTTTAACATATAACCTCCTAAGCTTGGAAATAACATTTTTTTAAATTAGTTGTGAATTTCGAATTATGTTTTATCAAAATCGGACGACTACATCATATAGCTGCTATAGGTGGGAAAATAATATGAAACAAATTATAGCTTCGGTGTTTATACCCGTTACTCGTAGAGTAAAAGGGTATACTAGATTCGTCGGAAAGTATGTAACAGGCAGAAGGATGCGTTTCCGACCCCATAAAGTATATATATTCTTGATCAGGACCACTAGCCGAGTCGATCTAGACATGTCCGTCTGTCCGTATGAACGCTGACGCCTTGTTTAACATATAAACTCCTAAGCTTGGAAATAAAATTTTTTTGTATTAGTTGTGAATTTCGAATTATGTTTTATCAAAATCGGACGACTACATCATATAGCTGCTATAGGAACGATCGGAAAATTGGTGGGAAAATAATATGAAACAAATTATAGCTTCGGTGTTTATACCCGTTACTCGTAGAGTAAAAGGGTATACTAGATTCGTCGGAAAGTATGTAACAGGCAGAAGGAAGCGTTTCCGACCCCATAAAGTATATATATTCTTGATCAGGATCACTAGTGGAGTCGATCTAGCCATGTCCGTCTGTCCGTATGAACGCTGAGATCTCGGAAACTATACAAGCTACAATACTGGGATTAGGGATGCAGATTCTTGAGATTCCTGCGCAGCGCAAGTTTGTTTCAGCAGAGTGCCACGCCCACGCTAACGCCCACAAACCGCCCAAGCCTGTGGCGCCAAAAATTTTCATGCTAGATAACAAATTTTAACTGAAATGTATTTGTCTCGTCAATACCTATCGATTGATCCAAAAAAAATATGCCGCGCCCTCTTTAACGCCCATAACGCTTAAATCTGTCTACCGCCGGTAGGTGACTCATTTTAATCTCGCTTTGCTGCTGGCATATCTCCATTTCCCTTTGGTCCCTTTAGCTGAGTAACGGGTATCTGATAGTCGAGGTACTCGACTATAGCGTTCTTCCTCGTTACTCGTAGAGTAAAAGGGTATACTAGATTCGTCGGAAAGTATGTAACAGGCAGAAGGAAGCGTTTCCGACCCCATAAGGTATATATATTCTTGATCAGGATCACTAGCCGAGTCGATCTAGCCATGTCCGTCTGTCCGTCTCTCCGTCTGTCCGTATGAACGCTGAGATCTCGGAAGCTATACCAGCTACAATACTGGGATTAGGCATGCAGATTCCTGAGATTCCTGCGCAGCGCAAGTTTGTTTCAGCAGAGTGCCACGCCACGCAATTTTCATGCTAGATAAAAAATTTTAACTGAAATGTATTGGTCTCGTCAATACCTATCGATTGATCCAAAATATTTGCCACGCCCACTCTTACGCCCATAACGCTTAATATGTCTAACGACGGTAGATGGCGCATTTCAATCTCTCTTTGCTGCTTGCATATCTCCATTTCCCTTTGGTCCCATTATCTGAGTAACGGGTATATGATAGTCGAGGTACTCGACTATAGCGTTCTTCCTTGTTTAACATATAACCTCCTAAGCTTGGAAATAACATTTTTTTAAATTAGTTGTGAATTTCGAATTATGTTTTATCAAAATCGGACGACTACATCATATAGCTGCTATAGGTGGGAAAATAATATGAAACAAATTATAGCTTCGGTGTTTATACCCGTTACTCGTAGAGTAAAAGGGTATACTAGATTCGTCGGAAAGTATGTAACAGGCAGAAGGATGCGTTTCCGACCCCATAAAGTATATATATTCTTGATCAGGACCAGTAGCCGAGTCGATCTAGACATGTCCGTCTGTCCGTATGAACGCTGACGCCTTGTTTAACATATAAACTCCTAAGCTTGGAAATAAAATTTTTTTGTATTAGTTGTGAATTTCGAATTATGTTTTATCAAAATCGGACGACTACATCATATAGCTGCTATAGGAACGATCGGAAAATTGGTGGGAAAATAATATGAAACAAATTATAGCTTCGGTGTTTATACCCGTTACTCGTAGAGTAAAAGGGTATACTAGATTCGTCGGAAAGTATGTAACTGGCAGAAGGAAGCGTTTCCGACCCCATAAAGTATATATATTCTTGATCAGGATCACTAGCGGAGTCGATCTAGCCATGTCCGTCTGTCCGTATGAACGATGAGATCTCGGAAACTATACAAGCTACAATACTGGGATTAGGGATGCAGATTCCTGAGATTCCTGCGCAGCGCAAGTTTGTTTCAGCAGAGTGCGACGCCCACGCTAAAGCCCACAAACCGCCCAAGCCTGTGGCGCCCAAAATTTTCATGCTAGATAACAAATTTTAACTGAAATGTATTTGTCTCGTCAATACCTATCGATTGATCCAAAAAAAATATGCCGCGCCCTCTTTAACGCCCATAACGCTTAAATCTGTCTACCGCCGGTAGGTGACTCATTTTAATCTCGCTTTGCTGCTGGCATATCTCCATTTCCCTTTGGTCCCTTTAGCTGAGTAACGGGTATCTGATAGTCGAGGTACTCGACTATAGCGTTCTTCCTCGTTACTCGTAGAGTAAAAGGGTTTACTAGATTCGTCGGAAAGTATGTAACAGGCAGAAGGAAGCGTTTCCGACCCCATAAGGTATATATATTCTTGATCAGGATCACTAGCCGAGTCGATCTAGCCTTGTCCGTCTGTCCGTCTGTCCGTATGAACGCTGAGATCTCGGAAACTATACCAGCTACAATACTGGGATTAGGCATGCAGATTCCTGAGATTCCTGCGCAGCGCAAGTTTGTTTCAGCAGAGTGCCACGCCCACTCTTACGCCTACAAACCGCCCAAAACTGTGGCTCCTACAGTTTTGATGCTAGAAAACAAATTTTAACTGAAATGTATTGTTTTCGTCAATACCTATTGATTGACCCAAAAAAACGTTTGCCACGCCCACTCTAACGCCCACAAACCGCCCAAGCCTGTGGCGCCCACAATGTTCATGCTAGATAAAAAATTTTAACTGAAATGTATTGGCTTCGCCAATACCTACCGATTGATCCAAAAATTTGCCACGCCCACTCTTACGCCCATAACGCTTAAATCTGTCTACCGCCGGTAGGTGGCGCATTTCAATCTCGCTTTGCTGCTTGCATATATCAATTTCCCTTTGGTCCTATTATCTGAGTAACGGGTATCTGATAGTCGAGGTACTCGACTATAGCGTTCTTCCTTGTTTAACATATAACCTCCTAAGCTTGGAAATAACATTTTTTTGTATTAGTTGTGAATTTCGAATTATGTTTTATCAAAATCGGACGACTACATCATATAGCTGCTATAGGAACGATCGGAAAATTGGTGGGAAAATAATATGAAACAAATTATAGCTTCGGTGTTTATACCCGTTACTCGTAGAGTAAAAGGGTATACTAGATTCGTCGGAAAGTATGTAACAGGCAGAAGGAAGCGTTTCCGACCCCATAAAGTATATTTATTCTTGATCAGGATCACTAGCCGAGTCGATCTAGACATGTCCGTCTGTCCGTATGAACGCTGACGCCTTGTTTAACATATAAACTCCTATGCTTGGAAATAACATTTTTTTT
Source organism: Drosophila suzukii (assembly GCF_043229965.1). Lineage (NCBI taxonomy): Eukaryota > Metazoa > Arthropoda > Insecta > Diptera > Drosophilidae > Drosophila > Drosophila suzukii. The sequence goes on along the minus strand of NW_027255901.1, from coordinate 603,153 downwards.
AATTAGTTGTGAATTTCGAATTAAGTTTCATCAAAATCGGACGACTACATCATAAAGCTGCTATAGGAACGACCGGAAAATTGGTGGGAAAATAATATGAAACAAATTATAGCTTCGGTGTTTATACCCGTTACTCGTATAGTAAAAGGGTATACTAGATTCGTCGGAAAGTTTTTAACAGACAGAAGGAGGCGTTTCCGACCCCATAAAGTATATATATTCTTGATCAGGATCACTAGCGGAGTCGATCTAGCCATGTCCGTCTGTCCGTATGAACGCTGAGATCTCGGAAACTATACAAGCTACAACACTGGGATTAGGCATGCAGATTTCTAAGATTCCTGCGCAGCGCAAGTTTGTTTCAGCAGAGTGCCACGCCCACTCTAACGCCTACAAACCGCCCAAAACTGTGGCTTTGATGCTAGAATACAAATTTTAACTAAAATGTATTGTTCTCGTCAATACCTATTGATTGACCCAAAAAAAATTTGCTACGCCCACTCAAACGTCCACAAACCGCCCAAGCCTGTGGCGCCCACAATGTTCATGCTAGATAAAAAATTTTATCAGAAATGTATTGGCCTCGCCAATACCTACCGATTGATCCAAAAATTTGCCACGCCCACTCTTACGCCCATAACGCTTAAATCTGTCTACCGCCGGTAGGTGGCGTATTTCAATCTCGCTTTGCTGCTTGCATATCTCCATTTCCCTTTGGTCCTATTATCTGAGTAACGGGTATCTGATAGTCGAGGTACTCGACTATAGCGTTCTTCCTTGTTTAACATATAACCTCCTAAGCTTGGAAATAAAATTTTTTTGTATTAGTTGTGAATTTCGAATTATGTTTTATCAAAATCGGACGACTACATCACGACGACCTCCTAAGCTTGGAAATAAAATTTTTTTGTATTAGTTGTGAATTTCGAATTATGTTTTATCAAAATCGGACGACTACATCATATAGCTGCTATAGGAACGATCGGAAAATTGGTGGGAAAATAATATGAAACAAATTATAGCTTCGGTGTTTATACCCGTTACTCGTAGAGTAAAAGGGTATACTAGATTCGTCGGAAAGTATGTAACAGGCAGAAGGAAGCGTTTCCGACCCCATAAAGTATATATATTCTTGATCAGGATCACTAGCCGAGTCGATCTAGACATGTCCGTCTGTCCGTCTGTCCGTATGAACGCTGACGGCTTGTTTAACATATAAACTCCTAAGCTTGGAAATAACATTTTTTTTAATTAGTTGTGAATTTCGAATTAAGTTTTATCAAAATCGGACGACTACATCATAAAGCTGCTATAGGAACGACCGGAAAATTGGTGGGAAAATAATATGAAACAAATTATAGCTTCGGTGTTTATACCCGTTACTCGTAGAGTAAAAGGGTATACTAGATTCGTCGGAAAGTATTTAACAGACAGAAGGAGGCGTTTCCGACCCCATAAAGTATATATATTCTTGATCAGGATCACTAGCGGAGTCGATCTAGCCATGTCCGTCTGTCCGTATGAACGCTGAGATCTCGGAAACTATACAAGCTACAACACTGGGATTAGGCATGCAGATTTCTAAGATTCCTGCGCAGCGCAAGTTTGTTTCAGCAGAGTGCCACGCCCACTCTAACGCCTACAAACCGCCCAAAACTGTGGCTCCTACAGTTTTGATGCTAGAATACAAATTTTAACTGAAATGTATTGTTCTCGTCAATACCTATTGATTGACCCAAAAAAAGTTTGCTACGCCCACTCAAACGTCCACAAACCGCCCAAGCCTGTGGCGCCCACAATGTTCATGCTAGATAAAAAATTTTATCAGAAATGTATTGGCCTCGCCAATACCTACCGATTGATCCAAAAATTTGCCACGCCCACTCTTACGCCCATAACGCTTAAATCTGTCTACCGCCGGTAGGTGGCGCATTTCAATCTCGCTTTGCTGCTTGCATAACTCCATTTCCCTTTGGTCCTATTATCTAAGTAACGGGTATCTGATAGTCGAGGTACTCGACTATAGCGTTCTTCCTTGTTTAACATATAACCTCTTAAGCTTGGAAATAACATTTTTTTTTATTAGTTGTGAATTTCTAGTTAAGTTTTATCAAAATCGGACGACTACATCATATAGCTGCTATAGGAACGATCGGAAAATTGGTGGGAAAATAATATGAAACAAATTATAGCTTCGGTGTTTATACCCGTTACTCGTAGAGTAAAAGGGTATACTAGATTCGTCGGAAAGTATTTAACAGACAGAAGGAAGCGTTTCCGACCCCATAAAGTATATATATTCTTGATCACGATCACTAGCCAAGTCGATCTGGCCATCTCCGTCTGTCCGGATGAACGCTGAGATCTCGGAGCTAGGCTATTGAGATTTGGCGTGCAGATTCCTGAGCTTCTCACGCAGCGCAAGTTTGTTTCAGCAGAGTGCAACGCCCACTCAAACGCCCACAAACCCCCCAAGCCTGTGGCGCCCACAATGTTCATGCTAGATAAAAAATTTTAACTGAAATGTATTGGCCTCGCCAATACCTACCGATTGATCCAAAAATTTGCCAAGCCCACTCTTACGCCCATAACGCTTAAATCTGTCTACCGCCGGTAGGTGGCGCATTTCAATCTCGCTTTGCTGCTTGCATATCTCAATTTCCCTTTGATCCTATTATCTGAGTAACGGATATCTGATAGTCGAGGTACTCGACTATAGCGTTCTTCCTTGTTTAACATATAACCTCCTAAGCTTGGAACTAACATTTTTTTGTATTAGTTGTGAATTTCGAATTATGTTTTATCAAAATCGGACGACTACATCATATAGCTGCTATAGGAACGATCGGAAAATTGGTGGGAAAATAATATGAAACAAATTATAGCTTCGGTGTTTATACCCGTTACTCGTAGAGTAAAAGGGTATACTAGATTCGTCGGAAAGTATGTAACAGGCAGAAGGAAGCGTTTCCGACCCCATAAAGTATATATATTCTTGATCAGGATCACTAGCGGAGTCGATCTAGCCATGTCCGTCTGTCCGTATGAACGCTGAGATCTCGGAAACTATACAAGCTACAATACTGGGATTAGGCATGCAGATTCCTGAGATTCCTGCGCAGCGCAAGTTTGTTTCAGCAGAGTGCCACGCCC